>NW_006921763.1:790881-797817 GCF_000298275.1 Orycteropus afer afer
CTTAGCCACTATGCTACCAGAGCTCCCAAGAAATAGCATAGCACATAAAAACTCTGACTGCCTCAGTTTTGTCTGAGGCCACCCTGTGGCCACTTTTTAAAAACTGATTAGCTATTATGTTAAAGAAGTGACTGTACATATCTAACAAAGAAAAACCCTGAAAGTAAAATTAATCTACCTTTAGATGTAGATAAAGTTCACCCTTAAAAATCTGTTAGTCAACTATCTTTTCAGATTGTTCAAAAGGGATAGGATTGTCTTGGTGTTTCCAATATGAGAAATAGTATTTCCTTCCTTCCTATCTGTATTTCTGCAGGCTAATGAAATGTTGGTTAAAATTAAAAGATATTTTACCAAGATTTTCCAAAAAGAAATTCAAACATCAAAATGCCTAATGCCTATCCGGTTCTGTAGCTTTGAAGTACAGACATGCTAAGAAAGCACTAGCATATTAGCTTTTATAAAGACAGACTTGTTCTTTTTATTCTATTTTTAAACTTACTGTGATTTGGGTAAAAGTTTTCAGAGCTAATCAGTTTTTCACTCAGCAATGCTCACACATTTTGTTTCATGTGGTTGAATGCACTTCTCTCAATGTAACGTCACTCCTATTTCCTTCCTGTATTTCTCATTTCCATTCCTCCTTTTCTCCTAACCCTTCTTGACTTCTGAACTTTTTCCTTGGGCAAATGCTGCCCTTTTGATCTTGAATGGTTGATTATTCTAAGGAGTGTGTACCTTCCTATAGCTACCGCTCACCTTGCAGACTGAACAACTGTTTGACTGAAAATTGGTCTAAAGGGTGACCAAGGGCCCTAGTCTCGGAAAGACTTGTTCTTATCACTTCATTACCCATCAAAACTGTAAAACATGGCTATTTTAAACTCTCTTTTTAATCCAGTGGATTAACAAAATTAGATCCACCCTCAGTGGCCCACTCCCTGAGAAAAAACAATGAATCCAGAGGGCAGGAACTATATCTTAGTCATCATTCTGTCTCCAAACACCTCCCTTACAGTGTAAGCCACAATACTCACTGAATAAATATTTACTGAATTCTTAACAATGCTTACTTTCTCTGTATGCCAAGAGCATGTAAATCAACTAGAATTTTAAATGATACTTGTCTTAATTAGCCTCCAGAAAACGAGACAGTGTATTTATGATAGGACATTCCTCAATAGTACTGTACTTCTGTACAACTTTCTTCTTGTGATTTTAAGCTGTTTCAAGTGCTACTCCATTTTCAGTGAACAGTTCTCATTTTAAAATCTTTTTTTTTTTTTAGTTGTGTAAGATATATATTGATATCCCTGGCACAAGTGGTTAAGCCCTCGGTCGCTAACTGAAAAGCTGGGAGGTTCATGTCCACATAGAGGTGCCTCAGAACAAAAGGCCTGGTGATCTATGCCCAAAAAACCAGTCTTTAAAAACCTCGTGGCATAGTGCCTAAGGCATCTGAGTGATAACCAGAAGGCTGGTGGGTTTGAACTCCTCAGAAGGAACGTTGAACAAGCTACTTCCCTAGAGATACTGCCTCGGAAACCCAAGGAGGGCTCACTATGAATCGGATCCAACTCAACGGCAGTGAGTTGTATGTTTTTTATCTTTTCAGTGTTTCACAGAGTTGCTCACCTCTTCAATAAATATCCTTAATGCCTAAAATTTATTTTAAAAATAATCCAGGAATGAATTGAACCCACACCTGTGCTTTCCAGCCAAACAAAAGACAGGCATATGAGTTAAACATTTACCTCAAGTAGATACACTCCTTGGAGAGAACAAACATGGGAGAAAGAAGGGCTGCTTATTCACAGGGAGACAGCTTAGGGGACAGGAGTGTATGGAGGGATGGACACAGGGCAGAAGTAACTATGGGGAGGAAGTGGGAGGGGAGCTGTTGCATTGTGGTAAACTGTGGTCAATGACATGAGACAAAGTATATGTGAACTGCTGTATGGAAAGTGAATTTGCTCTGTAAATCTTCACCCAAATCACAGTTAAAAAAAAAAAAAAATCCAGGAATGAAAAGAAAGAAAACCTCACTGCTGTCAAGTTGAGTCAACTCACAGTGACCACTCCTTGGGTTTCCGAGGCGGCATCTCTACAGTAGATTGCCCAATCTTCCTTCAGAGGACTGGCTGGTGGGTTTGAACCTCCAGCCTTCTGGTTAGCAGTCAAATGCCTTAGGCACTACGCCACCAGAGATGCAATAACACAAGATACTTTGATGATTAAGGATCCCTGGTAGTGCAACAGTTAAGTGCTTAGCTGCTAACCAAAAGGCTGGCAGTTCAAAGTCACCCAGCAGCTCTGTGGGACAAAGACTGGATGAGGTGCTTTTCCAAAGATTAAAACCTAGAAAGTCCTGTGTTGTTGTTGTTGTTGTTGTTATGTGCCACTGAGTTGGCCCAACCTTCCTTCTGAGGAGTGGCTGGCAGGTCTGAACCACCAGCCTTCTGGTTAGCACTATGGGGCAGTTCTTATCTGTCACATGGAGGTGCCATGAGTCAAAAATCAACTTGACTGTACCTAACAAGAAGTTGATAATGACTGAAGTTGTGCTATGGATACTGGAAAATTCACTACAGTAGTCTATTTTTTTTATGTTTTTGAAATTTTCCATAATAAAATATTAATTATGTATCAGCATGTTCCGATTATAGTAAATATAGGCATCTGACTAAGTAGAAATTAGATTGCAGGTGACATTTCATGTAGTACAAAAGGCAAAACAAATACACATATCTAAAGTACTCACACCATCCATCCACTTCTAAACATTTCTCAGCAACACAGAAAAGCAGTGTAATAATGGACTCAGTATGTTGAGAAGGCAGAAGCACTGCCCTCCTCTCACAGATACAGGCCCTCTACTACAACTAGCTCAACCTTTCCTGGTAGAGTTTGGCAGTAATAAGTTGGCTGAGTCATCCTATTTCTATATGTGCTGAGGGAATTTGCCAATGTTGTTAAGTAATTTGTCATCTGCTGTTAGAACCTTAAACGCACTAGCTCATGCAGGGTAGGTTTAATGTACTTTATTTCACCTTTGGGGAGTCAAATATAATTGCCTTCTTACATTTTTGGAAAAGGTAAAAAAAAAGTAGGTATTTTAGTTTCACTATAATGTATATTCTAGGAGCTCAGGTAGCGTAGTGCCTAAGGCACTTCACTGCAAACCAGAAAGCTGGCGGTTCAAACCCACCAGCCACTCCTCAGAAGGCCGGTTGGGTAATTTACTTCCATAATGATACCACCTTGGAAACCCAAGGAGGAGTCGCTATGAGTTGGGTCCAACTTGACGGCACATAACAACAAAATGTATATTCTAGAATTATGCTGTGGAACTATACAGTAATATACGATTCATTCCTAAGGAAATAAACTTCTTAAAAGTAGTTCATAATCAGGCCAAACACTTAGTAGCAAACAGTAAATGACAGCAAAATTAGAAGTGTTACACATTTTTACAAGATCAGTTGGTAACAGTGGGTCTCAAACCAGTACAAACAACATCAACACCTGTGAAACTTGTAGAAAACTGTCCATTTCCCAGGCGATTGATGCAGCAGGGTTTTAAGCCTGGAACCAGGATTGGGAATCATGAACCACAGAAAACAAGGTTAATAACAATAGCCTTGATCCTTGGGGAAAAAAAAAAAGAAAGAAAAGGAGTTCTGGTGGCATGGTGCCTAAGGCATTTGATTGCTAACCCCAGAAGACTGGCGGTTCAAATCCGACAGCCACTCCTTGGAAAGAAGATTCGGCAATCTACTTCCATAGAGATACTGCCTCGGAAACCCAAGGAGGGGTCACTATGAGTCAGATCCAACTCAACAGCAGTGAGTTTGGTTTTTGTTTTGTTTTGTTTTGATCCTTGAGGACAATCAACTTTACTACTTATTCCTCAAAAATCTCCAAAAGGTTATAAAAGGTGTAAGTCTTAAGAACATGAATGTTGTTGTCGTTTGCTATTAAGTCGGACTGACTCATAGTGACCCCTCCTTGGGTTTCTGAGGCGGTATCACTACGGAAGTAGATTGCCCTACCTTCTTTCCAAGGAGTGGCTGGTGGATTTGAACCGCCAGCCTTCTGGTTAGCAGTCAAGTACCTTAAGCACTACGCTACCAGAGCTCCTAGAACATGAACAGTGCACTGAAAGAATTCTATTATAACAATGTAAAAAGAGAACTCACAGCACACGCTCTTTCTTGATGCTATTTGACACTATTTTGCTCACATTTCTATTAGACATACAATTAGTCATTTCTTTTCTAGTCCAATTATACTATTATTACATTATTAAAAAAATTTAAAATGGGAATAGCTAAACTTTTGCTTATTAAAAATAAATTCATACAGAAATAGAGTGAAATGTAAAATGTCAACCTTCCAACTTCTCTTTCCCCAATTTCTACCTTTTACCGGAAGTATCACAGTTAACAGTTGAGGGTGAATACTTTCAGGTCTTTTCATACATATTTGCATACATACTGGGAAAAATACATATATTATATATGTATATCTATACACACACACATTATTTTGGTGGGATTCATGAGATCGTATTAAACATGTTCTGCAACTTTTATTTGTAACATAAATTTAAGTGCTGGAGACTTTTCCATTTCAATATATAAAGTTCTACTTCTTTTTAATGACTACCGAATACTCCAAAACATGAACTATTTAAACATTCTTCTCTTAGAGAATACTAACGTTCTTTCCAATATTTTTTGCTAATATGATGATACAACATACATCTTTAAGCTCTTATTTCTGTAAGACTGAGTCCTAAAAATGAAATCTCTAGGTTCAAAGGCATGTACAAAGGCTTTACTAATTTTAATTCCATCAATGGGACATAGTACATACTACTCATTACGTTGGTATTGCTGGCTGCCATTGAGTTAGCCTCAACTTGTGGTGACCATATGCACAAATTAATGCTGCCTGGTCCTGTGCTTTTAGCCTGTCTTATTGATTATATGGGAGCTCTGGTAGCATAATGGCTAAGACACTTGCCTGCTAACCAGACGGCTGGTGGTTCAAACCCACCAGCCACTCCTCGGAAGGAAGGTTGGGCAATCCTACTTCCGTAGTGATACTGCCTCGGAAACCCAAGGAGGGGTCGCTATGAGTCAGGGCCGACTCGACGGCAAACAACAACAACACAAATTGATTATATAATAATTACATAGAGTACTTGTGGGGTCAAGAACTTACATTTACCCAATCCTTTACGACCATGAGACCAGAAGAACTAGATGGTGCCCAGCTACCACTGTCAACCAGAAAGGCAGCAGTTGCACAGGGAGATAGCTCAGGAGGCAGGAATGCATAGGAAAGAAGCACATAAGGAAGCCATAACTACAGGGAAGTGGAAAGAGAGTTGTTACATTGTGGGGACTACAGTCAATCATGAAACAAAATGTATGTGAACTGCTGTATGGAAAATTAATTTGCTCTGTAAAGTTTCACCAAAATCATAAAAATTCAAAAAAAAATTAAATTTACCCAATGAATTTGGTCGTTGTCCTTTGTTAAGAGATACACTTGAGAACTTCTAAAACCTTGGAATTACCCTAGTGACTAAAGTGTCTTTGAGACCTCCAAACCATACCTGAGGGTTTATGCTAATGAAGGCTAGGCCAGAAAGACCACCTGCTGATATAAGCTAACCTGGAGAAGGGAGAAAAAGGACTCAATCAAGCAAGTCTACATGAAGCCCCAGTAAAGGCTCTGAACATGGAAGCTCCATGAGCTTCCTGCCTGGTACAAGACATTAATGCACAAGGGAGGGTAGTATGTCCCTTTCTGGGACATGGAAGCTCTGCTTTGGGAATTCTCACACACCTTGGCCTATGCATCTCTACATCTGTATCCTTTTTGCTCTAATGCCATTAAGTATGGTGCTTTCTCTGAGTTCTGGAATTTGTTCTAGTCAATTATCAAACTTGAGGGAGTACTGTGAACCAGGAGATGAGAAGAAGGGGTCCTCTGGGGACCCCAGAGCTTTTAGATGGTATCTTGAGGGGAACCCCCAAATTTATAGCCAGAAGGCCCGAAGTAAGGGGAGCTCTGGGGATTCCCAAGCTTGTGACTGGCATTCTGAAGGGGTAGTGAGAAAAATCTGAATTTGTTTTGTAGCACACAAGTCAGACGTGAGGGTGTTGGGGGGACTCCCAAACTGGTGTATGAGATCTGGAGCAAATTTAACAGTCTGGAGGACTGTGCCCTTTAGCTTGTGAGGTCTGACCTAGCTCCGGTGGTTAGGACCGAGGAGGAAGTACTGTGTGCAGCGGTGTCAGAACAGAAAAGGAACACAGAGGAACAAAAGTGGAATACATTGCACTGATCCACACAATGGGTGTCAGAAATAGGGCTCGATATTCCACACAGTACTCATAGCGACCCCTCCTTGGGTTTCCAAGGTAGTATCTCTATAGTAGTAGATTGCCCAGTCTTCCTTCTCAGGAGTGGCTGGTGGGTCTGAACTGCCAGCCTTCTGGTGAGCAGACAAATGCCTTAGGCACACCACCAGAGCTCTCTATAATAAAATACGGATAAAATCAATTAAAATTTTTTTTGCGAAGTTGTCAGGACCCAAAATTATATCTCATTCTGGTTATTTCCTAATACTAATGAGACAGCATTTTTTCATTCTTGTTGTTGTTGTTAGGTGTCGTCGAGTCATTTCCGACTCATAGGGACCCCATGACAACAGAACGAAACACTGCCCAATCCCGCGCCACCTCCATGAGCCTTGCTGTACTTGAGCCCATTGTCACAGCCACCGTGTCAATCCATCTCGTCGAAGTCCTTCCCCTCTTTCATCGACCCTCCACCTTACGAAGCATGACATCCTTCTCCAGGGAATGGTCCCTTCTGACAACATGACCAAAATAGGTGAGACGAAGTCTGGCCATTCTT
>NW_006921763.1:801857-804696 GCF_000298275.1 Orycteropus afer afer
TAATGCACAGGGAGACAGCTCAGGGGGCAGGAGTGCATGGAGGGATGGACACAGGGAAGAGGTAACTATGGGGAGGAAGTGGAAGGTGAGCTGTTGCATTGTGGTAAACAGTGGTCAATGTCATGAGACAAAGTATATGTGAACTGATGTATGGAAAGTAAATTTGCTCTGTAAACCTTCACCCAAATCACAATTAAAAAGAAAAAAAATATTAATCTACCTTCTAAGACTGTTAGTTGAAGAGTTAATAAAATTGCAAATCACAGAAAGTGCAACAGGCAGCAAGTGAAATTGCAAATCACAGAAAGTGCAAATCCCAAGGCAGCAAGTGAAAATAATATCCAATGATTATATGAAATACTTATTTGCAGAAAAATTTCATTTCCTTTAACGTTTTTAACTAACTTATTAATCTACTTCAGGGTCATGATTAAGGAATGAGGAGTAACAATAACCATGAGTTTTCTTTGGAGAATTTTACTTCACCTGTTTTATAATGGAGATATTTTGTGTTACCATAAGGAATTGCAGCAGTATATTGACAGAGAACTTCCAGAGGTTCAAGCCGGATTCAGAAGAGGACGTGGAACAAGGGATATCATAGCTTTGGGATATAGCTTCTTAAGGAGCAATTACATTCTTTTTTTTCCCCCAAAGAATGAAATATCTAAGAATGACAAATACCTAGGACAAAAGCTTCCAAAATGTAATAAAATACCAACACAGGTTTCTAGATTATAAAAGTAATTTTCAAATGGCTTAGCTATTTTAAAAATATTTTTAAAGTGCTTTTCACATAAAATACTTGGAACAATTTTTAAAGCAAATAATCTAACCATACTTTAGATTAACACATAATTTGGAATGCAACAATGATTAATTTGGAATGCATCTACCATCATGTAACTTTTTCTCAAAATGGCCTTGTTTATGTCTTATTTTACCTATGACTACCAAATTCCTACCAGCATATAAATTTAACAGGAAAGGAAAAATTAAAAGAAAAACTACCTGGGTAAGAAAGATGCCTGAAGATGGTTAAATTTAAATTAAGGGCTAGTAAGCAAAATGGTAAACAAATCTCTTCAGTGTCTAAGAGACCAAAAACTAAAACCAAACCTAACCTTTAGGAAAGCAGACTGATACATCTTTATTCTGTGGTGCGGCTGGTGTGTTTAAGCTGCCAACCTTCTGGTTAGCAGGTGAGCAGCCGAGGGGCTCCTGCTCTGAGAGCTGAAAAGTTAAAAGAACCAAAAGAGCTTCTAAAAACCTTGTTGAAACAGGCAAAATCCAAAGGAAAAGACAATCCCCAAAACAGGCAACATACGAAGTAACAAGCATGAAAATGGTCTCCTTTATTAAATATAACTATTTTTATAATTATATAAATTATTATTATAAGGCATTCTGGTGGAATAGTGTTTTGGTGGCTGGTGGTTCAAATCCACCAGCTGCTCTCCAGGAAAAAGATGATGCAGTCTACTTCTATAAAGATTTACAGCCTTGGAAATCCTATGGGGCAGTTCTACTCTGTCCTATAGGGTTGCTATGAGTCAGGAAATATTCGATGGCAGTGTGTTTAGTTTAACTAAATCATTAAACAAACACAAATTGAAATGAGAACTTTCACCTAAAAACAAAAAAGTACAATGAAAGTGTAGTCATATATTGCTGGCCCTACAGTAAACTGCTACAATCCTTCTGGAATGCAATTTGGTAATGTTTAACAAGAACTATAAAAACATTCTTATCAAGGATATATTATCTGACCAAGGAGGGAAAAGTGGAGAGAATGGAGGAAAGGGACAAATTTTTCTTACATAAGAATTTTAAATAATCTGAATACATATTTCCTTTTCTAGGAAGTGAAGCTTAACCCTCCCCGCAACCTTGAATGTGGGCTGGACTCAGTGAGCGACTCACTTTCAAAAATTAGAATACAGAAAAGGAAGATAACTTTACAGCAGAGAAACCCAGCAAATATTACCTTAACCAAATGACCAAAGTAAACATCATGAGTGATAAAACGTATTGACATCATGTGCACTGATATAATGTGGTAAGAAGGGCACTTCACCTCTGCAGTATTCTTCCCACAAAAGCCCAGTCTAATCATGAAAAACCATCAGACAAACCCAAACTGAGGGGCACTTTACATAACCAGTACTCCTCAAAAGAAGCTGAGCTTATTAAAACCAAGGAAAGTCTAGGAAATTAACACAAGCCAGAAGAGACTAAGGAGACACCATGACTAAATTCAACGTAGCATCCTGGACGGAATCCTGGAACAGAAAAAGGGTAAGTGGAACATGATGATATAAAATCTGTAAACAGTAATATGCAAATACTGGCATCCTAGTGAAGGTCGGGCAATCTACTTCCGTAGTGATACTGCCTCGGAAACCCAAGGAGGGGTCGCTATGAGTCGGGTCCGACTCAACGGCACATCGTAACAACAACAGTTTTAACAAATATACAATAGTAATGAATATATTAACATGAGGGGAGGAGAGGTAAGGAGCACACAGAAACTCTGTATTATCTTACAACTTCCCTGTAAATAAATCTAAAATTATTCAAAAATAAAAATGTCTACTGGAAACAAAAAAAAAAGGTAGATTGGAGGGAGGTGGTTATAAATGAAACAAGACTGACCAGGAGTTACAACTTGGATCAAGGGCATGGGGGTTCATTATACAAGTCTTACTTTTGTGTATGTTTTTAAAATGCTGTAAGTAAAAAATCCTGTATTTAAAAAAGTTTATATTCTTAATTTTATATATATGTATATATATATATAGGAGCTCTGGTAGCATAGTGGCTAAGACACTTGCCTGCT
>NW_006921763.1:804847-810234 GCF_000298275.1 Orycteropus afer afer
CAACAACAACAATATATATATATATAAAATGATATATGACATATATATATGTATATCCCCAAATGTGCAATACTTACAGTAAATAAGCAGCAGCTATGGTACCTTCAGCCAACAGAACATTACAGCAGATAGCAAAACCAGTTTCTTGCTAAAAATATCTCTAGAATAGTTTGGGTTTGTTCTGATATGTTGGCCCTTTGAAGACACAGGGAAGGACCATACCTAATAGGGTTAAGGCCAAAACCCACTGCCATCGAGTCAATTTTGACTCATAATGACCCCCACTGGGTTTCCAAGACTGTAAATCTTTATGGAAGTAGATTGCCTCATCTTCCTGCACAGCAGCTGTTAGGTTTAAACCACTGACCTTCTGGTTAGCAGCCAAATGCTTTACCAGGCCACCAAGGTTAGATATTCCCAATTCTAATGCCCCAGGAAAATTGGCCTTGAAAGGGAAGGGAAAAGCCCTTAACAAGTTAAGAGGCATTGTCTCTGGGTTCACAGTTCCAGACAGTGAAATCAGCAGGATCTCTGCACATTTGTAGAGGCTCTAATCCCACATTTTATTATTAGTCTGTAACAGTTTCCTAAAATTGATATAGCAAAACGCCACTAAACAGGTGGCTTTAAACAAGAGAACTTTGTTATCTCACAGTTCTAGAGGCAAGCAGTCTGAATTCAGGGCGTGGGCAGGGCCAAGTTCTCTTTAAAGGTTCTTGCCAGGCAAGATCCTTCCACGACTCTCTCAGCTTCTTACAACCCCAGGCACTCCTCAGCATGTAGATAAAATTTTACATGGCCATCTTTCCTCTGCTGTCTCTCCTCCTTTTTTATAGGACACTACTCAGATAGGTTAGGACTCACCCTACTCTGTTATGACCTCATGGTAACTTAATGATAACATCTTCAAAGACCCTATTTACAGAAAGGTCATATTCACAGGTATGAGGAATTAAGACTTCAACCTGTCTTTTTTGGGGACACAATTCAATCCACAACATAGCCATTCACAAGAATTAAACAAGCAATAAATAAGTAAGATTAATGAACTATGACTAGGAAGTAAAATCCAGCAAAGACGACTGAATATGTCTTGCTCCTGCTAGATCTTGGAATAAAAAAATTTACATAAAATTAAAGTATATAAAATTTTCTCATAATTAACCTTTACCCTCAAACAATGAATAGTTAATTATCTATAATTACAACTTAATTTTAAAGTATTTTTGTGACCATGAAAACAGAACTGTTAACTTTATGTACAGACCTTCTGTCTGTACATAATCATTAACTAGAGCAATTAATTATAATTAGTAATAGTATAAAAGAATTTATAGTATTTTATATTTTTCATGTCTACTTAAATTTCCTTTCTGACTTTTCTAAATGGAAAAATAAACATCGTAACAAGAGAAGATATGCTAAGTAAAAAAAAAAGCAAAACTAAAGCAGTCTAAAAATTACATATATATATATATATATATATATATATATAATACATACATATATGAGGCTGGAAAGAATTGTGAAATGTGTATTAACGAAGAGTTTCTTTATGCTCATTAAAAACAGCACGGTAGAAAAATGTGAGTTGGAAAATTTATCGGAAAGTAGGGTTAGAGAACTAGCTTCCGGTGACCCTAAAAAACTCCTAATAAAATGTTAAAAAGAAAAAATTATTACTGACATTTTACTTATCCCTATGAGTAACAATGGATAATACACTATTAATTCCATAATCATCCACTTTTCTTCAGAAACTTTTTTGAAATCTTCCTCCCTTTAATTCTACACGAGGCTTAGAAATTAGTTTCTATTTGAGGTGGTGAATATGCATTAGGCATTTCTGTTCTTAGAGTCAAGCATTCAATTCTTTTACATTTTATGACTTAAAGAGTTTCTGGCCCCAGCTGCTAAGGCTCTGTTGTGGTCCATACAAAAACTGAATGCATGACCTGTAAAGTCCTTTTTCTTTTTAATAAATCATCCCTGGCACCTATATCAAATTATTGCAAACCCCGTATTATTGCAACTTGATTTTTTTTCTCAAGGCTGTATTATAAAAATATGTACCCTTATTTAACCTCCCTTACCACCTCAGAAACACAAGGAGGGGTCACTACAAGTTGGATACAACTTTACAGCAGTGTGGTTTTTTTTTGTTTGTTTGTTTTGGTTGCACAGTGGTTAAAGTGCCTGGCTGCTAACCAAAAGGTTGGAGGTCTGAACCCACCAGCCACTCCACAGGAGAAAGATAAGTCACAATGTTTTGGTGGCTGGTGGGTTCAAACCCATCAGCTGCTCTGCAGGAAAAAGATGACACAGTCCACTTCTATAAAGATTTATAACCTTGGAAACCCTATGAGGTAGTTGTACTCTGTTCTATATTGCAGATTCAGTTCCACACCACCGCCATAAGAGGAGTATAACAGTAAAGCACGTTACATGAAGTTTTTGGTTTCCCAGCACACAGAACAGTTATGTTTACAGTATAATGTAGTCTATTAAGTGTGCAACAGTATCATGAAAAAGTTTGAAATACTGTGAGAATTACCAAAATGTGACAAAGAGACATAAAGTATACACATACTGTTGGAAAAACAATCAACTTGCTTGACACAGGGTTGCCACAAACCTTCAACTGTAAAACACACAGTATCTGCAAGGCATAATAAAGCGAAGCACAGTAAAATGAGGTATGCCTATACAGGGAAACAAAAGATAAGCAAATTAAAAAAAAAAGGCTGCTTACATGTCAACTCTGACTCATGGTGACCCTTAAGTGCATCAGAGTAGAGCTGTGCCTTGAACCTCCAAACTTTCAGTTAGCAGCTATGCACATTAACCACATGGACAGGCCAGGTACTTCGACACCCAAAATGTAAATTAAAGGCTGATGCTGAAATTCCCATATGTTAATAACTTTTTAAAGATAAGTCTGTATTTATGGGGAGATAATTTGCCAATAGTTCCAAACCTTAAGAATTTAGTACTTTAAAATAATTACATAATTGGTTTCCTTTGGAAAAGTAGCCTAACTGGCTAGCAACAGAAGTGGTAAGGAGACTTCTCGCTCTGTACCCTTTCATGTCTTCTGAATTTACAAACTATTCAGAAAATATTAATGTTGTAAATAAATACAGTGACCTTCTTGTTCTCCCTCCTACCAGAACCATCAGCTCCAAAGACAAATACTTATAAATTCCATATTTTCTCTATATATCCTAAACTATATATCCTAAACTGTTTAAATCCTTCTGACCCTCTATCACCAGATTTTGTTGGTTAGAGTTAAAAAAATATATAATAAGAGATATTCTAAACCCTTAAGCACTATACCACCAGAGCCCCCACATATAAGACAGAAGAAAAAAAAAAAAAATCAAGGTCTCATACTAGTTACATTTTAAATCTCTTCTTAAGAAAAATCCAGAAGACCAGGCCTATGGATGCTAGGATGACAAGCAGGAAAAAAAAAAAAGTATAGAGAAGAGAGTATTACAACTTACTAAATAAGAAGTCAGGAGCTCTGGTAGCATAGTGCCTAAAGCACTTGACTACTAACCAGAAGGCTGGTGGTTCAAACCCACCAGCCACTCCTCAGAAGGAAGATGGGGCAATCTACTTCCGTAGTAATACTGCCTTGGAAACCCAAGGAGGGGTCACTATAAGTCGGGTCTGACTCAATGGCACCAAACAACAACAAATAAGAAATCAATCGTTTTCTAGAAGTTTACAACTCACTAAATAAGAAAACAATCCTTTTTTCTAGAAGTTTCTGAACATACCAAACAGAAAATTTATGTTATTATAGCTTGAATCATAATCATCATTTCAAGAAATGGTCCTACAAGGTTTGCTGGTCCAATAGAGCCTGGTGGAACCACTGAGACTATAGCCTCTAGCTGCCTTTCAGGTCTGGAAATGAACCCACACCTGTGGCTTCCAGCCAAACTATAGACAGGCATACGCGTTGAACATTTACCTCAAGCAGATACACTCCTTGGAGAGAACAATCACGGGAGAAAGAAGGGAAGTGCACAGGGAGACAGCTCAGGGGGCAGGAGTGCATGGAGGGATGGATACAGGGAAGAGGTAACTGGGGAGAAAGTGGGAGGGGAGATGTTGCATTGTGGTAAATTATGGTCAATGTCATGAGACAAAGTGTATATGAGCTGCTGTATGGAAAGTGTATTTGCTCTGTAAATTTTCACCCAAATCACAATAAAAAGGAATAAATAAATAAATAAGAAATGGTCCTAAGAAAACCTGCTAGCAATTGAGAGGAGGAAATAAAAGTTTTTTAAGCTCCTCATTCCACACACCAAAATGAACTGCAGATGAATTTTAAAAAGAAAAAAACTACAAAACTAGAAGATAACCAAAAAAACCACAAAGTGACTTAGGTGAGTATTTATTTGACTTTTGAAGAAGGACTTCCTAAAACTACATAGAATGGACAATAACAAATTTACTATATAAAATATGACATATGTGTATCTAAAAATAAAAATTAAAAAAAAAAAGACCAAGTAAAATTAAAAGAGCAAAAGAATCCACACTGTGGAAAAACAAAAACCAACATGCCATGCCATAAATATTGTTTAATTTCAAAGAAATTATCTTAATAACGAAGCATTTAAAAAAGACAGAACTATTTATACATTGTGCTTAAGATTATAAACTGCAGTAACTTTTCTGGCAATATGAATCCAGAAACTTACATACGTCCACTGTCCTTTGGAAAATTCCATTTCTAAGATGCTAAGGAATAACAACAAGGAATATAATCTGATATACAAAGATTATGTGGAAGGATGGCTATCATAACTTTGTGATAGTGAAAAACTGGAACTATCCAAATGTCTGACTAAAAGAGAATGTTTAAATTATGATACATACTGTGAAGCATTATGCAGCCAAATGTTTCATTTTCTTTCATAACAACATGGGGAGACAATCACAACACAATGTTAAGTTTTTTAAACAGGATATAAAAATAAGCATAGCATGTGCACATTTTAAAAAGTACAAGAACATACACACACACAAAGTTGAAAGAAAATAAACCAATATTTTAACATTAATTCTGTGTGGTGGGATTTTTTCACTTTGCATATTTCTTTATTTTCTAAATATCACCTACCAATCATACATTTATTAGGCGATATAATCAGGGGAAAAAAATTGGATGCAGCGGCTAAATTAAGGATAATTAACTTAGTTTCTTCAACAAATCAATTTTTAAAAAATAAACAAAACTTTAATAGAGCCTGGTGGAACCACAGAGACTATGGCCCCTAGCTGCCCTTCAGGTCTGGAATTGAACCCACACCTGTGGTTTCCAGCCAAACAAAGTACAGGCATGTGAGTTGAACATTTACCTC
>NW_006921763.1:811244-812704 GCF_000298275.1 Orycteropus afer afer
GAAGGAAGGTTGGGCAATCCTACTTCCGTAGTGATACTGCCTCGGAAACCCAAGGAGGGGTCGCTATGAGTTGGGCTTGACTCGACAGCACCTAACAACAACAAGAATTATATCAAAATTCTTTCAAAAGTTAAGAAAAAAATACAAACCCACACGTGAGTAAAATGCAAAGTATCAATTTAGAATACATGCAAACTACTTTTACAAGACAGAATATAGAATGCTGATCAATGAAATGGAGAACTCAAAAAAAATCACTCTACATTTTTATCTCTAAAAAGCATGTTTTATTGACAGTCCCATAAAAGGAGCTAGGGAGCTCTGGCAGCATAGTGCCTAAGGCACTTGACTGCTAACCAGAAGGCTGGCGGTTCAAACCCACCAGCCACTCCTCGGAAGGAAGATGATGGGGCAATCTACTTCCCCAGTGATACTGCTTCGGAAACCCAAGGAGGGATTGCTTTGAGTTGGGTCCGACTTGATGGCACATAACAACATAAAAGGAACTCTGATGCCGTAGTGCCTAAGGCATTGGACTGCTATCCAGAAGGCTGGTAGTTCAAACCCACTGGCCACTCCTCAAGAAGATGGGCAATCAACTTCTATAGAGATACTGCCTCAGAAACCCAAGGAGGGGTCGCTGTGAGTCAGACCAGACTGGTGGGCATTGAGTTTGTTTGTTTGTTTTTTAATAGTAATAAAACTAAAAAAATGAAACAAATCAGAAACTACAACTGCCCTCAGGTCATTCAGGGAACCTACTCTTCAGTTTGCAATCCATTCTTAACCTTATTCCCAATTACATCACTTAGGAAGTCACTTTGGTTCTGAGCTACATGCTAAGGTTTTCACCTAGCAGACAATTAGAAAAATGATTAGCCAAAACGAACAGGATTATCCTAAAACTCTGGTTTCCTTCATAGTAAACAAAGAGAACAAAATACTCATCTATCAATTTCAGTAATAAAATTACTATGCTATATATTCATATATAAGTGGTTGAGATTAATGTTATCGCTTTTATCTAACATCTCAATATATATGGTATTCAAATCTAGTGACATACTTTTTGCAACATAATGAAAATCAATTGCTTTATTCTTTCATCAGAAATGGATCTCAAACCAGAAGAACTAGATGATGCCCAGCTACCACTGACAGCCACTCAGAGGGGGATCTATGGAGGAGATCCTGGATAGAGAGGGAGAATGTAGAACAAAACTCAAAATCATTTGAGGGGGAAAAGAAATAAAAGGGGACCAGGTTTGCTGGTCTGATAGAGCCTGGTGGAACCACTGAGACTATGGTCCCTAGCTGCCCTTCAGGTCTAGAACTGAACCCACACCTGTGGCTTCCAGCCAAATAAAAGACAGGCATATGAGTTGAACATTTACCTCAGGTAGATACACTCCTTGGAGAGAACAATCATGGGAGAAAGAAGGGCTGCTCAGGCATAGGGA
>NW_006921763.1:817249-833172 GCF_000298275.1 Orycteropus afer afer
CTGGGGCTGACTGCTCCTCTGTCCAGGTTCCTGGCTTTTATCCCCTTTCTCCTGCTCTTCCGGCCTGCTACTCTGGGCGGGCCTGAGTTTCCTCCCTCACCTAATCCCTTCGGCTCTCTGGCTTCCTGGCTTTTAATCCCCTTTCTCCTGCTCTTCCTGCCTGCTACTTTGGGTGTCCCTGAGTTGTCTCTCCTTACCTGTAACCCTGGGGCTGACTGCTCTTCTGTCCGGGTTCCTGGCTTTTTTTCTCTACGCTTAGGGGTTAAAATTTCCTGAATCCTATCATGACCAATTTTTAAAATCCATATAAAAGGTAAGCAAATATAGTTACAAATTTCCTGCATGCTGTTCCTATACAGTGACCCTATGTTCTTCTATCTGGAAAAAGTTTTTATGAAAGTAAAGAAAAACTACCTCTGAAATTCCTGCTATAATTGTTTAACAGCATAAGAAAAATATCTGAAGATACCCTTTAAGAAGACATACTATTCAAGAGCAGGCTAGAAAGAATGACAAGTTTAGTTTCCATCTTGCTAGTTTTTTCTTTTTTTGCAACATACTGAAAATCAATTGCTTTATTCTTTCATGAGAAATGGATCTCAAACCAGAAGAACTAGATGATGCCCAGCTTAATGAGAGTAAAAAAACTCTCATTAAGACAACGTTAGAGTTATTACAAAAAAAAAATAGATAATTATCAATTGACTTCCTATTACTTCTTCCTAGCTCTGGTGGTGTAGTGCCTAAAGCACCTGATTGCTAACCAGAGGGGTGGCGGTTCAAACCCACCAGCCGCTCCTCAGAAGGAAGGTTGGGCAATCTACTTCTGTAGAGATACTGCCTTAGAAACCCAAGGAGGGGTCGCTAGGAGTCGAATGTTTGTTTTTTTTTTTTTAAAGGATATATTTTATCTTTCTTAAACTATAGTTGCATCATTGATGGGAAGTGGGTAAAGAAAGGAAGGAGTGGAAAGAGAACATACAGAGCCAACAGGTTAACCAACATGGCCAGAGGGCCTGTGCAAGATATCCCTGTATAGAGAAGATATAGATTACTCACTGCCGTTGGTTGAGTCAGACCCCTTGAGTCAGATCCGGCTCATAGTAACCTTTCCTTGGGTTTCCAAGGTGGTATCACTAAGGTTTCCGAGGTGGTTGGGTACATTACCCAACCTTCTTTTCGAGGAGTGGGCTTCATTTAGTCATATTCACAACTTTAGAAGTGGTACTAACAACTTTGGAGATGCAGCAGTTCTCATTCATTGGTTTAAAGAGGAAAGAACAGAAGCCCAGAGAGCTTTAGTGACTTAATCAAAGTCACACAGCAAGAGGTAGGATTCAAACCTACCAGAAGGCTGAGGAGTCAGTTTTCTCTGATTTCAGTCAGAGACTCCTCAGTCTTCTCTCACTTCTCCTTTCCTTCAAAGGAAGAACGTAACAGGTCCTCAGGGGACTAAGTAACAGGCATTAGAGTTCAGAGGGGATATAAAAGAAAGAAAAGGTAGCTCCTAGCTCCAAGACCTAGCAATCAAGTTAATTATTCATAATTAATATAAAATATAATTACATGCTAATATGTCAATTATATAACATAATTATATACTAATGTATAATTAACGGAGTCCTAAGTGGTACAAACCTCATAGAGCACAGTTCTACTCTGACACACACGGGGTCATTGATGAGTTTATATAACTAATAATCAAAATATACTTCTGTGCTCATTGTTTCTGCAGAAAGTTCAAAATTGAAGAAAAGGTGAACTCTTTCTCTCTTTAACCTTCTATCCCATTCCTAATAAAAGCCTAACTCTTAAAGGTCACCAAGAATGTCCTTATCTCTGTAATTCCTCCATTTCTCTGCAGCACGTAATTCTGTTAAAGTCCCACCCCAGGATTGCCACCAGTCTTCTGGAAACTCTTAATTACTAAATGACCCTATTTTCTTACCTCTGAGACATTACCTTCTCTTTCCTCTGTGAACTTATTTTGCCCCACTTATGTTTGATTATATTCTACAAATCACCTTAGGCAACACTTGCTGAGACACAAGACAGCAGAAAGAATGTCTTAGATAAATGATTCAACTTATGGCACTACTAAGAAATGGCACTACTTAGCCTCTCCTGTGACTTCAGTTTCTCTATCTACAAGAGTGACAACTGAACCTATTCATTTTAAAGGGTTGTTGCAAAGCTCAAGAAAGAATTTAAGAGTTTTTAAACTGTAAAATGCTGTGAGCCAATTCAAAACTAAGGTATCTTCAGTCCCCAGCCCAGAGTCCATATCTGTAGACTACTGTGGAGCACTTGTGTTCCCCTGGGGCCACAGCTATCACTTTTGTGCATAAAAGGGAAAGAGATTAAAGAAGTACTCTATTCTAAATCTTGGTTCTTCTAATTTCCTGCCAGTCCCTGGCCGTACCTTACTCTTCTACGGTCTCAAAGACTGTCTGTCTGTACCTGATCAAGATCTGGGAGACCACCAATCACAAATAGTTACAGAAAAACTTTTGTTTATATTCCATAACCTAACTATCTTTGTTTATACTCAGCATCCTAACCAAAAGTTTCCTATTGTGAAATTTTTTTCTAAAACCTCAACTCACAAGTACTTATTATATTCCAAATAAAAGATTTTAAACTCAGAAAATAAGGCTGTTTCTCATAAGTTAGAAACAGAAAAATTTAACAGAAGATGTACAAATTCCATACTATGTGGACCCAAATCATAGTGACATTTTTCCTAAAGATGCAAAAAAAAAAAAATCTACCAATAGATAAATGGATAAACAAAACGTGGTATATATGTACAATGAAATATTATTTAGCCATAAAGAGAAACAAAGTTCTGATACATGCTACAACATGAAGGAACCCTGAAAACATTTTAAGTGAAATAAGTCAGGCACAAAAGGATACATATTAAGGTCCCACTTCCGTGGATTACCTAGCATAGGCGACTGTACAGAGACAGAAAGTAGATTAGTGTTTGGGGTGGGGGGAGCAGCTGGGGCTTGGAAGTTATTACTTCATGAGTAGACAGTTCGCTTGAGATGATGAAAAAGTTTCAAAAATAGATAATAATGGTGATGACTGCACAACATATGTTATTAATGTCACTGAATCATACACCTAAAAGTGGTTAAAATGGCAAATTTTGTTATATATACTTTACCACAATAATTTTTTTTAAAAAAAGCCATTTTCCACAACTATATTTCAAGATATAAGTATATTCTGAAATTGTTAAGTATACCACAAGTAATGTTACTAATCTGTGAATAATTAACATATTCAAATACTAAATTAGAGCAAAACCAAGGCTTTGTCTCGATGATATCACTTGTAATCACTTGCCTGCCTACATGTTTTGAGGAGCAAAGAAGCAGCGGTATGGCTCCTGTTCTCTGAACTCATGCAACTCTCCTCCATGGTGCAGACTAGATGACATACCTGCACATAAATGCCATTCATCATGACAGAAAAAAATGCTCAGAATCACAAAGCAAGCAATTTATTAAACTGCATAAACACCACAGATATTAAAAAATCTGTTTGATATTTCAAGCAAGTCTGTTTCTTCTGTGACCTTTTGCTAATAGAATAATATGAATAATAGAATAATAAGAAGGCAACAAAATATACACTATGGAAAAAGTAAACTCATTTTTTAAAAAATATGTTGTAAGATAAAGGCTGATACACCAAGGCATTGCAATTGGTCCCTATTCGCGTGGAGCAAGAGGAGGGGGGAGAGTCAGGAAGATGGAATGTGTGGCTTATTGCCTCCATGAACAACTGCCCCCTTTGCCCTAAGACTAGATCTGGCTACTATTACTGAACCTGGCTACCATTACTGAACATTTTGATCAAAGATTCTACAGAAGAATTCTAATCAAAAGGGGGAAAATGCAAACAGAAGTTCAAATTTTCATAGAATTCCGACTTTCTGGAGCCAGAGAGGCTAGGTGAACCCCTAAAACTACTGCCCTGAGATAATCTTTACATCTTAAACCAAAAATAGGCCCTGAAGTCTTCTTAAAACTTACCAATAGTCTAGCTAAACCTGGTGCAGTGCATAAGACATTTGACTGCTAACCAGAAGGCTGGCAGTTCAAACCCACCAGCCGCTTTGTGGAAGGCAGATAGGACAATCTACTTCCGTAAAGATGCACCACCTAGGAAACCTAGTGGGGCTGCTATGAGTAGGAATCAAGTGGATGGCAGTGGGTCTGGTTTTGATACATGAGATCAAAGTGACAGCAGTAACTCAAAAGATCAAATAGGAACCTAGGAGGCTGTAAGTTTATGTTAATGGAGCAAGAACAATTCAAAAAAGGAGGGTGAAAATGGCTGCACAGCTCAAAGAATGTAACCAATGTCCCTGAATCATACACGTAGAAATGGTTGAACCAGTGTATGTTTTGCTGTATATATTCTCAACAAAAAAATTTAAAAAAATAAATGATAAAACATGACAGCAGACAGCACATGGAGCACTAAGTCTGGTATAAATACTAGGACGATCCTCAGTACATTCCAAACTTGATTTGAACCATGCTTATTAGCTGTTAAATTTCCATCTTTTGACAGCTCTGCACTTGTAATACTTGTCAATGAGTGCAGTCAAGCATAAACCAGCTTCAGTCTGTATTTTACAAAGCTGAAACTCACATCTGTGATTTGGACCAAAATATAAAAAAAACAGGAAATGAAAATTCAGTATGAAAATAAGCGAGAAGGAGGTAACTTTCTCCAAACCAAAAGCACTTAAGTTTAAAATATTCAAAACAAAATACATGCCCTACTACAAACCTGAAAAATTGTAAAGTTTAGAAAAATGCACACTTTTCAACGAGTTGAACTCTTATACACTTACAGATAAAAAATTCAAATACAGAAAGGTTAAAAAACTAAAAAATAAAAGGCACTCTCTTTTCCTCAGTTTCTTTTTACTTCTGGTAAAAAAAAAAAATTATGAAAATTTTTAGGCATATGTATGTGTATGCTATCTGCACTTACATATGATTAAAGTAACTCAATTTCAAATCATTAAATTGACTTTAATATGACTTCTTTTTATAACTAAACTGGTTGCTTTAATTATTCAAAGTTTGGATTAAAACTTTTTATATTAAAAGCCATGATACATTACAATATTATTATTATTTGTTGTTGTCATTAGGTGCTGTCAAGTCAGCTCCAACTCAATGACCCTACGTACAACAGAACAAAACCCTGCCTGGTCCTGCACAGCCTCATAAGCATTGCTATGCTTGAGCACATCATTGCAGCCACTGTGTCCCTCCATCTTGTTGAGGTCTTCCCCTCTTTCACTGATCCTCTCCAAGCATGACATCCTTCTCCAGGGACTGGTCCCTTCTGACAATATGACCAAAGTAATATTTATTATTTCTATTACTCATAATAGTGAAAAACTAGAACTCACATTCACGTCCAACATTAAAGGGAAATTTCAAGTCAATCAGTTTACCCAAAATATACCATGTAGCCAGTTAAAATCATATTGGGAACGTTTCTAAGACCGTGGTAAAAACACTATGTTAAACCAAAAATACCAGGATATAAGCTTATGTGGATACTGTACATCATTTGCACCAAAAATGCATTTAAGATAAATTTAAAAAAGGAAAGGAAATACGACTACAGAGATGGCTGTGAATGAGAGGATTACAGAATTTTTTTATGGTTGGTTTTATACATTATCCTCCTCCACAACTTTTTAATAACAAGTCTTACTTTAAAAAATAAAGGGGAGTCATTAGAAATGCATATTTGACTGAGGTTAAAATAGAGGCAAAAAATTTCTAACAGTAGTTCTACTAGCATATTCTGACAGATAAAACAAACAGGTTTACTTACTATGACTTTCTTGATTCTATAAGGCAAAAAAAAAAAAAAAAACTAGTCAACACTGTTGTTGACTAAGCAATATAAAGTACATGAACTTTAGGTGAAGGGAAAACTGGTTTTGAATCCCAATCACACCATTTACTAGTTGCTGGACCTTCGGCAATTTATCCACCTCCTATATAAATTACAGACTTGCATGGCTGATGTGTCAGTTAAATATACATGAAGAAAGTAAAAGGACTAATATGTACATGCCATAAATAGTAACTGTCATTATTACTGATATTCAGGCAGGTAATTATTTTTAAATTTCATATTCAGATTATTTTCAGCCCCCTTTCAAAATGGTTTTGGACGGGCACAAACTGTTCTTTACCCTAAAACAGGTCTACAGACATGTGCCCACTAAAGAGAGAAACAAAGATTCATATAGCTAGCAGTTGTTGTGGGGGCCAAAATATGAACTGGAACACACCACTGACTGCTTATAAGCCTGTACTAGTAATTTTCTAAAAAGTTATACAACCTTAAAAAATCCTAACATAAGTCACAATGTAACAAAGAACAGGCGGGACTGCTTAACTTTTCTGCAAAATCTTTGCAACATGTACACTAACAGTATCACTATTTATCATCATCAATTTTAGACAACTGAATCCTGTTTCTTGTATTAAAGTTTCTGTTCCAAGTCTTATTAAATTATATGGGAAAAAATCATTACAAATAATTCATTTTAGCAATGAACTGTTCTTTAAAAAGGAAAATTTTGACTTTAATCTTTATTTATTCTATCAACAAGCCTACTGATTGCCTAACTGGTCCTTCCTGACCTCAAGAGCCTTCCAAAGTAATAGGCCAAACAGCCACAGATAATTAAGTGTGGAAGGTGAAATGATAGCAGACATACACGGCTATTTATAAAATCTTGGGATGGGTTAGGAAGGAGTTCTGGAAAAGACTGTGTGTGACCTGAGTCTCCACATACAAGATAAACAAAGAGTTAGCCAGGCTTAAAGAGCAGGTAGAAACAGGAAGGCCAGCCAGTACTCTTCTGAAGTCCCCCAAAATCAATGCAATTTAAAACTCATTTGGAAAGGTTCCCGCAGTGAGAAATCTCTGCAGCTTATGATGATCCACAGGTAACCCAAAGAGTAAAACATCCAAGTTAATGGAGAAAATACAGGAAGAATTCAAATGACCATATGAATAGGTAGAAAGTGATAGATGAGTTTTGGGTGTGAAGAATGCAAGGTAATGTATAAGGACAAAATATGCCAAATTTACTTAAGCCTGGTAAGTCAACATGACAAAGCAGGAAGAATTGGGAGTCTTTGTAAAATGCTTCTTAAGGTCATCTCCTTCAACTGTTTGGCAATTTTAGGCAAAAATCCAACAAAGTAACAGGCTTCCTTAAAGACAGAACTGGCAAAGGGACTGAAAATGCCATCTTATCCTTAAAAAAACATGGCCTATCATAACTAAACTGTGTAGTTCTCAATGTTATAGTTTAGAAAGTATAAAGTACAATAGCTAAGAAAACAGTCTTAGGTTCAAATCAAATAAAGTTCTACCACTTTATTTGCAAATATGAGTAAATTTGTAAATATGAATTATTTGTAAAATGTGATTGGGGAACCTACTGAGCTAAATGAGAAACGTATTAATAGTTCTTTGCAAAGAACTTTTGACACAGTGGGTTTTTTTTTAAAAAAATAAAATAAGATAAGATAGTTACCATTACTACTATTAAGCAAGAAGCAAAATCCCAGAGAAAAGCATTTAAAATACTGAGACAAACTTTAATGTTCATTAAAATCACACAGGGGGCTTGCTGAAAATGCAGATTCCTGGGAGCCTTTCCCCCAGGATAAGTGCCGTAGTTCTAAGGTAGAATGTGGGTGTTTTCTGGCCCAAACATCAAGAATCCCTAAAGTAAGAGAATCAAGATACTGCCCTGTAAAAAGAGGCTGAAAATTAAGGTTCTTCCAGAGAAAGTACTGACCTAAAACAGACATTTACGTTCAAGAGAAAAACAGACATGTTCACCAAGTTCATTCATTCAACCTACATTCTTTGAGTACTTACTGTGCCATGAAAAAACAAATAAGGTGCACATTTTCACAGAGCTTACCTCCTAATTTAGTAGACAGAAAATAAAAAATATGGGAATTTCAGATAGCGATAAATGTGTCAGAGAAAAGAAAATAGAATTCAGAGATAATTGAGGAGACAAGGGGAGAGGGGGTTGCAATCACCTTGGAGAGATTTGGGAGAATACTGAAGTCAGAGGGTACAGCAAGTGCAAGGCCGTACAGCAGAGCAAAGCTTAGAAAGTTCCAGGAACCACCTCAGCCAGTGGGGCTGCAACACAGAAAGAAACTGACGTGGCGAAGCTTCAGGGCAATGGATTAGGCAGAGGCACACAAGGTGAGACAAGAAAGGGCGGCACTGCCAAAACACACAGTGCCTGGCAAGCCTTGATGAGGAGTTTGAACTTTATTCTGAATGCAACAGGAGGCTTCTAAAATGGGAACAACATAACCTGTTTCAACATTTTAAAGGATATCTTATGCTGGGGTAAGGAAAACGTACCATATAAAGCCAAAGTAGAAGGAGAGAGACCAGAAAGTTACTGCAGAAGGCCAGGTGCGAGACAAGGATAGTCTGGCAAAGTGGTGGCTATAGGGATGGGAAAAAGTGGGCTAATCTAGAATACACAGAAAAATACTGTAACATAAGAGTAAATCAAAGAGAAAGAACTAAGTCATATAACAAGTAGTAAGCATCCAGGATTCATTACCCCCAAAAAAACTCACTGCTGTTGAGTCAATTCAACACATAGCGACCCCTCCCTTGGGTTTTCAAGGTGGTATTCCAATGCAAGTATATTGCCCAATCGTCCTTCTGAGGAGTGGCTAGGGGGTTTGAACCGATAGCCTTCCCGTTAGTAGTCAAATGCCTTAAGCACTACACCAGAGCTTTAGAATTAAAATAAGAGATTTAAAGATCTCAGGAAGGGTTAATAACAATAACCCAAGGTGGGTTATTAACAGATTTAGGAAATTTCATGGTACATATCTACCCTTTGAAGTGAAAGAGGGCATTACCTTCCATAGCACTGGACTAAAAATAGGCACACAGTCGAGACTCAATGTTAATAAAGTATATTATGTTTTTGTAAAGTAAAATCTTCCAGGACGTTCTTACTTTCAGGGCCTGGACAGTTGGTCAGCATTAAGACCATAGCATAGCCATGGAATTGAACTAAATTAACCAGTCTGTATCTGAATCAAACTGCTTAATTAGCAAAATCTTTTTAAACTTCCACATTGGCAACTCAGGCTTTTCTGTGCCTATTCTCCCAAGAGTTAAACAAGCAAAGCCCTACTTTGCCAGATAGTGTATAACTAATTTCTTAAATCCTACAATATTATCATAGGTATCTGAAAGAAAATCTTCTGAAACCACGATTTTAATAATTACGATTTGCAAAACATACAGTGAATATTTCCTAAAATTAAGGTCAAAATGTCCAGCTTGCAAGAAGTTTAATTTTGCTATTCAAAAAAGTACTATTATGTCGAAAAGCGAATTACAGAAAAACAAATGCTGTATACCATTTCTGAATAAAAGATATAGATTTTCTTATCTGCTTTTTTTTTCCTATATTTTCTCCAATGATCCATCACAAATTAGTCCATGGAAGCAAAGATGTTTAAAGTTAAACGTCATCATAAAAGCAAAAAGCCTGAAAAGACAAACTTAAAGAAAATAATTTCCTTTGTCCAAATCGTCAGAATTTCAACAGTGGTATTAAGAAAAACTATCTCAATGGCATACCCAGGAGGCAGAAATATGCTAACAAAAGAGATCCACCTAATATTACAAAAACGTACCCTTCAAGTGAGTGGTCTAAAATCTTAAAAACTTCCTTGTTTTGATACGGGGCAATCAATTAAAACATTAACTTCTGTTCACAAAAGAAGGACTTCAATTAGCGAGCTCTCTGGGGGAAACAAAAGTTTTTCCCCCAAACCCTATTAGGTCAAACAGGAGGTTTGGTCCCTGATCTCCTCAGTGCTGTTCAGGGGCGATGAAGGTGGCAAGGCTCACCGCAAGCTACACTGTGGGAATCTACGTGGCCAGTCACTTCAAGTGGAGGAATAAGAGCTTTCTACAATCTCCACGTAACTGGGCAAGAACAGTTCCTACCGGTCTCAAGACTAGAACACCTGCAAGGCCTTCTGCCTACCAAATTACTGTTCTGGTAACTACCAATGGTTTCTGACAATAAAATGCAAAACCTGGAAGGACTCGTCTACAAATATATGTATTACTGCGTGAAGCTCATCCGACCTTCTTGATGCAAACCAAGACATTCTATTAACACCACATCCTCGATTTTGCAAACTGAGGCAAGTGAAAACATCCTACCGATTCTCTACAACGAACAAACATCATCTTGGCTAAAATCCTAATACGCATATTAACAGCCACTTTGGAAAACTTTGGCTTTAAACAGCAAGATGGGACTTCAGGTACTGCCAGGATCCAGTTTACAGCACATTACCTGCTCCAGTAAAAAAGGGTCCTACCTCTTTACTGTCAGCCCTGGTTGCACTTACTGAACAAACAGAAGAGAAAAAAAAAAAAAAAAGTGGGTGGGGGGAGTCCTTTAAATGTGCAACACAATAGGGCTAAAAACCTCCTGCTTTCAAAATAGCAGCTTTCCTGTCTCATTAATTACAACAAAGGACGTATCCTAATGCCTTCATCGTTTCAGAAAGGGCTGAAAAACAGAAGAAATGTTATAGTGTGTATTTCAGGGTTCAAGGATTTTTTTTTTTTCTTTTTTCCTCCCAGCTATGACTCTTCCTCTCCTTTCTATCCCATCAAACGCCTCCCCCAAAATTGCCTATCTTGCCCTAAATATAAAACCCATCGTGGCTACCGTCGATTTTCCTGCCAAGCTCGAGTCTCTTGAAGAGAAAGACCAATTCCAAGACTCTGAGCCTCGCTCTTCGCCGGGAGCCGCCGGCTCGGCAGCAGCGGGTTTCTCCGGATGCAGAATAGCCTGGCCGATGAACCACTTAGCCGGAGAAGCAGCCCCGTTCTGCCGCAGCAACCAGCGCCTAAGAAGCCCGAAGGAAAAGCCGGGATGGGGGAAAGGTGGGCCGGCGAATGGCGGCAAGAGGGGAGACACTCACCCGCCCAGACAACAACCGACGGGGCGGGGAGGGTGGGGGCCGTGACCTAGGCTCAGCAGAAAAACCGACTGGAGCTTCAGGGAAGCAGTAGTTGCTCCAGACGCCGCCGCCGCCGCCGCCGCTGCCGCCGCTGCTAAACCTCGCCGGCGCCGACGTCTTCCCCCACCTCTGTTTTGATTCGATTGAGCACGTCACTCTTTGCCACGAGACCCGGATCTGCCGGCTACCGCGGGCGGTGGCGCAACAGATTGTAGCGGCTCGAGACCCTAGCCGTCCTTTTTCCGAGCATGCGCGCGCGCCGCGCCTGCCCGGTGCGTCTGGAGAGGCGGGGCTGATGGGTACTGCTACGGGCGCTTGTCGCAGCCAGTGAGTGAAAGCGCGTAATGGGAAGGTTGTAGTTCCGGTTGGGAGGGGTGGGGCGGAGGCTAGTGAAGAGAAAAGGGCGAGGTGCTGCGTTGTTGATTTGGCCTGCGTATCCTCTGTTTCGTCTGAGGTGGAAGATCATGTCATCTTAGGTGCTTCTTGCTTTGCCTGAGGTGGCTTTCCTTGAACGGAGTCTCTAAAATACCGAGACGGATGTGGAGACAAGTTGATGTCTGCTGGAACAGGGTGCTCTTGTAGATACTGTGTTTGTAATCAGTCAGGCCCAGGTGAAAGTTGGACATTTAGTCTGATGTCAGAAAGTGTATCAAATCCTCCTGTACCCTCACTAATATTTTAGCACTGAGAAGATGGTTAAAATTAAAGTCAATAGGAGTATTATGTGAGTATTTAAGGACCTCTGGTGGCACAGTGCCTAAGGCATTTATTTGAGTGCTAACTAGAAGGTTGGATATTCAAACCTACCAGCCATGCTGCTAGAAGGGAGACTGGGCAATCTACTTCCCTAAAGATTTACTGCCTCGGAAATCCAGTGATGGCAGTGGGTTTGGTTTTTGTTTGTTTTTTTTTTTTTTTTTTTTTTTTAAATGAGTAGTAAAGGAAGATGTCGCCAAAGATAACTGGCTAAGAGAGTGGGAAATAGGTATGCACCCAGCCCAAACCTTTGTTGCTTTGGTCTTAAGGGCATGGGATAAGGATGCCATCTGTGGATGCCATCTTCTATTTGACAAAATTAGTACTTCCTGCTCCCCCATTCTGGGTTCCTAGGTTCCACGCTAAACTTTTTGCACCCAGGAAAATGTTCCAATCCGGCAAAACGCAAGAGTACCCTACCTATTGCTTTGTTAGGTCCATAAGTTGACAAACTAAATAGTCCAGTGGTTAAATAAAAATGGGAATCCCAAACAGATTGCACAAAGGTGTGCCTTTACCTATCCTGTGGGAGAGGTGAAAGTTAGCTGTAAGAGATACTTCCTTAACTGACTTGATGAATTTTTCACCTACCCCAACGTCAACCTCAGCTATTTGGTTAATCACCTCTGAACAAGCTGAGTCTCCTTCAGTAAATTAGTGTAATCTGTAAGAACTGTTTAATTAACGTGGCTATTGAACACAGGTAAAAGTTTCTAGAAAATTAAAGGTTTCTGGTAAAACCTTAAGTGTTTCCTAGTTAATTAACAGGTATTACAAGGGGGTAGAAAGAAGTCGAGTTTCTAGCCCTTAGCCTGCAATCTTGACCTCTAGTTATTCAAATTAAAGGGTTTGAGGTGGAGTCTAGTTCTCTAAGGAAACTTATGGGCAATGACCCTCTAGCAGTGGGTCTGTAATTTGTGGAACTCTAAAAAGAAAATCTGGCTTGTATGCTTGGGTGCACCCGTATATAACAGTGGCTGTTTGAAAATACAACTGCTATATTTTAAAGAGCCATATGGTACAAAACTAGAATTGTATATATGTTGTTGCAGAATTACAAGTACTTGTCCTGGTGGTACAGTGGTTAAAACACTCAGCTGCTAACCAAAAATGTTGTTTTGAACCCACCCGGTCATTTCATGGGAGAAAGGTGAGGCAGTCTGCTTCCATAAAGATTTACAGCCATGGAAATCCTTTGGGGCAGTTCTACTCTGTCCTGTAAGGTCACTATGAGTTGACATCAACTCAGTGACAGTGGCTTTTTTTTTTTCTTTTTTTTTTTTTTTTTTTTTAAATTTTTTCTGTAAAAGTAAATTACAGGAAAATTGAGATGTTGGGTCCTTGGTGGTTAGTTTCCAAGGTGATCCCCAGTGATCCTTACATGTTGGTATCCAGATCTTGCTAACTCTCTTCCCCCTTTGAATCAAGATTAGTCTTTGTGTCCAATAGAATACAAGAGAAGTGAAGGTGTGTGACTTTTGAGGCTAGGTCATAAAGGCACTGATTGTAGCTTTCCATCTTAGTCTCTGTTCTGGGGGAAGCCAGTCTCCAGGACACCCACTCAAACAGTCCTATGAAGAAGTCCATGTGGAGAAAAACAAAGACCTCTGCCAACAGCAGGCACCAATACCCTAACCACGTAAGGGAACTACCTTGATTTGGGCTGATCCTGCAAACCTAGTCAACATTCAGATTACTTCAGCCTTGCCCAATATCTGATTACAGTCTCTCTAGTAGACTAAAAAGACCTAGGCAAGGCCATTCTGAATTCCTGACCTACAAACTCTAATATAGGATTTTATCTGGTTTTCCTCCCCAGTATTTATATTCAGGCTTTTGAAATGTTAAACAGTGGAAGAACTAAAAATGTGTGTGTGATTCTGTATGTAAAATAATTTTAAAATAAGAGTTCCTGCTGCTTGGAACATAGTGGAGAGTGAATAAATATTTTTTTAAATGGACACATAGAATTAAAAGATAAACAACAATTGAAAAATATTTGGAACAAATATTAATAAAGGAGTAATACCATAATATATAAAGAGCTCAAACAAATCAATTAAAAACCAAACTCACTGCCTTCAGTCAATTCCCACTCATAGTGACCCCTCCTTGGGTTTCTGAGGCAGTATCTCTACAGAAGTAGATTGCCCAGTCTTCCTTCCGAGGAGTGGCTGGTGAATGGGTTTGAACCACTAGCCATTTGGTTAGCAGCCTTAGGCACTATGCCACCAGAGCGCCTAAACAAATCAATAAGGAAGATATTAATGTCTCCAATAGAGAAATAAACCATAGATAGGTAAATCAAGTATGATGTTTTACTTATCTAGTGCTGTATAATAGAAATACCACAAGTGGATGGCTTTAACAAACAAATCTATTCTCACAGTTTAGGAGGCTATAAGACCAAATTCAGGATACCAGCTCTAGGGGAAGGCTCTCTTTCTGTTCACTCTGGGAAAAGGTCCCTATCTCCTTTCAACATCTGTGTCCCTAGTGACCTTGGAGATCTCCATGTGTCTTGGCATCTATCTTCCCCTGGTACTAAGAGGTTCTCAGCAAGGGATCCCACATCCAAAGTCCACACTTTGCTCCTGACTCTTCTTTCTTGGTGGTTCTCAGTTCCCTCCTTCTCTTCTCATTTATTTAATTTCTTTTATATCTCAAAAGAGATCAACTCAAGATACAATGTAATCCTGTAGATTGCATCCTGCCTCATTAGCATAACTGCCTCTAATCCTGCCTCATTAACATCATAAAAGTTAGGATTTAGAACACATAGAATCATAAAATGAAGGATTTCAAGAGACCGGCAAGATGATGGATGAAAGACTGCACAGACCCTCTTCAACAAAGAAGAGGGAAACCAATTAACACAGATGCAGAAGATACTCCTGGACCCTTGAGCCTTGAAGGGAAGGATATAGAAGTTGACTAAACCCCAACTAGCAGAAGAATTTGCATGAAAATACCAAAAAAGGAGACATATGGAGCTGTGGTCTGGCAGCAATCCTGAGCAATCCTGATGGCACAGACAGTTTGGAGATTCCTGAGTGATGGTAGGACCTAAGAACTAACCAAAAAATCAGCCCTGCTAGCCAGGGACTGCATGGAGGACTGTGCACGATGGCTGGGGAATAAACAGAGAAGGTGAAGAGAAAAGCGGGCTGAGCTGTGGACTTTTGCCGGTCTGGAGGACACTGCCATTTTGAAGGATTAAAAGGGGCTTGACAATTTTGGATATTTAAAGAGCACACTCTGGCAGAATCCTGGGGCTTTAGAACATGTTCTGCTTTCCAGCAACCCCAAGGACACTCCAGACCCGCAAGACTGAAAAGGTACGACATTCCTCTTGTTACTCTTATACCCCACACCCAATTGGTGAATGGAGGTGTGACCATCCCACACTCCCACCTACCTTCTGGGCCCACAGGAACTCCATCACAGTCTGTGTGCTCAAACGGAGCCTGGGTGCCCTGCCCTGTCCTCCATCAATTCTTTTTTTTTTCTCTCTTTTTTTTTTTGTTAATTTTTATTTTTTTCTTTTTCGCTTTCTTTTTCTGGTTATTAGTCTGCTTGTATTTCTCAGTTTTAAAATAATAAAAACTATTATTATTAATACTTTTGCCCTTTTTATTATTATTCTTAATCTTCCCCTCTCAGGTCCTAGTTTTCAGCATTTTTCCTTTTCCCTGTTACTGTTTGATTTTTTTTCCCCCTTTTTTCTCATGGTTAACCTCATTCCATGTTTTTCTTTTTGCATTTTTCCCCTTTTTTTTCCCTTCATTATTCTCCTTCTCTACTTTTTTTCTCTTAGTGCCCTGTCCCTAGATATTACAGGTTTTCTTGTTTTTTCTTCTTCTTTTTCCCTTTTTTCTTTTTTTGGCTACTGTTCCTGTGTGATTACATGATGTGTTTCTTTGTCCATGTGCTTTTAGTTTTTTGATGGTTATTCAATTGTAGTTTGTGTCTAACTTAGTGGGAGACAACAACAGTCCCCATAAGACACAACTACACCCACACCTACTGCAACTTCACTTACTGAGC
>NW_006921763.1:837382-842824 GCF_000298275.1 Orycteropus afer afer
AAGGCTTAAATTTTTTCCTCAGTTCTTTCACCTTGAGAAATGCTGAGTGTGTTCTTCCCTTTTGGTTTTCTAACTCCAAGTCTTTGCACATTTCATTAGAAGAATTGACTGTGTCTTCTCAAGCTGCTCTTTGAAGTCTTCTGTTCAGCTCTTTTATCTTGTCATTTATTCCATTTGTTTTAGCTACTCTATTCAAGGGTATGTTTCAGAGTCTCTTCTGACATCCATTTTGGCCTTTTCTTATTTTCCTGTCTTTTTAATGACCTTTTGCTTTCTTCATCAATGATGTTCTTGATGTCATCCTACAATTCTTCTGGTTTCCACTCACTGGTGTTCAATGCATCAAATCTGTTCTTTGGATGGTCTCTAAATTCAGGAGGAATATATTCAAAGTCACATTTTGGCTCTTGTGGACCTGTTTTAATTGTCTTCAGCTTCAACTTGAACTTGCATATGAGGAGTTGATGGTCTGTTTCACAGTTAGCTCCTGGCCTTGTTTTGGCTGAATATTGCTCTTTCCTTAGATGTAATCAGTCTGATTCCTATGTACTCCATCTGGTGAAGTCCACTTGTATAGCTGCCATTTGTGTTGTTGAAAAAATGTATTTGCAATGAGTAATTCATTGGTCTTGCAAAATTCTATCATGCAATCTCTAGCATTATTTCTGTCACCAAGGCCAAATTTTCCAACTACCAGTGATTCTTCTTTCTTTTCCAACTTTTGCATTCCAGTCACCAGTGATAATCAGCACATCTTGATTGCATGTTCAATTCCTGGAGCCTTGTATTTCACCAATTCAGTGCAGCTTCGACTTCTTCCTTCAGTACTGTTGGTTCTTGATCATATGCTACCATTTCAGGAAAGGTGGAACGTTGACCAGTTTCTTTTGGTACAGTAACTATGTATTCCTTCCATCTTCTTTTGATGCTTCCTGTATCATTCAATATTTTTCCCATAGAATTCTTCAGTATTGCAACCCAATAAATTAAATTTTTTCTTCAGTTCTTTCAGCTTGAGAAATGCCAAGTGTGTTCTTTCCTTTTGGTTTTCTAACTCCAGGTCTTTGCACATTTCATTATAATACTTTATCTTTTGACTGCCTTTTGAAATCTTCTGTTCAGATCTTTTATTTCATCATTTCTTCCTTTTGCTTTAACTACTCTCTGTTCAAGAGCAAGTTTCAGAGTCTCTTCTGATATTCATTTTTTTTTTCTTCTTCCTTTTCTGTCTCTTTAATGACCTTTTGCTTTCTTCATGTATTATGTTCTTGATGTCATCCCACAACTCATCTGGTCTTCAGTCATTGGTGTTCAGTGCATCAAACCTGATCTTCAGGTGGTGTCTAAATTCAAGTGGAATATAATCAAGGTTGTATTTTGGCTCTTGTGGACTTAGTTTCATTTTCTTCAGATTCAACTTGAACTTGCATATGAACAATTGAAGGTCTGTTCTACAGTCAGTTCCTGGCCTTGCCTTGACTGATGATACTGAGTTTCTCTGTCACCTCTTTTCACTCATGTAATCAATTTTATTTCCATATATTCCATCTGGTGAGACCCATGTGTACACTTACTGTTTATGTTGTTGAAAATGACTAATAGATATTTGAAAATCCTCCATTTCATTAGTAGCCAAAGAAATACAAATGAAAACAAAGATTCCCTTTTTGTCTACTACATTAAAGAAATATTTTTAAATAGGAGTATCTTATATTGGTTTTGTTAGCACTGCTGGTAAATATGCAAGTATTTAAGAAAGTAATAAAATTAAGTTAAAACTTTATAATTATTTGTAAAACTTTTCTGTAACACAAATTAAAGAAGAGGAGACCTAGTAAGGGGAGATAGAGAAGATATTAGATATTCGACAGGAAGAACTTGAAGAAGAAAGTCATTCGGGATGAAGGGGGAAAACAACCCATTTTTTCTCTGATGCTGAGGATCATGTTTAATAAGTATGAGTAAAGAAACAGGCGTGATATCTTTATTACTACATGGTATAGCAGGACGCTAGACAGCACGTTCTGCCAATAAGCACATGCACATATGCCCATACACATACAATACATGCCCACACCAACTATATATCATCTCTGGTTCAAGCAGTCTAAAGAGGCTTCTGGAGTTTCTAAATCCCAATTCCAAATTCTGGAGAGAGAATTAAGTTGCCCCAGCTTAGTCTACTGCAAAGAATCTATGTTCCCCAGGGCTCTCTATTCTTTAGACCAACTGTCATTTTCTGTTTCCATTCTGTATACATGTAGTCCCTGACTTACAACATATTAAAGTTATGACAAACTGCATTTATGACCATTTTAGTGGGTTTTTGTGTGTGTGTGTGTGTATCTTGTCATTAGTGATAGGTACTACATACAATGTTGCAATGCATAATTTGCTGATGTTATCATTCTCAGATGTTCAGTATCATGATTTACTGTTCAAACAGCACCTATATCTGTCTATGAAAACTGAAGGGATAAAAAAAGAGGTATTTGATTCACATGAGAACTGACTTACGATGGAGTCATTGGAATGGAACCTGGTTGCAGCTTGGGGACTACCTGTACTTTCCCAGTGTGGCCTCTGCAAAACCATGGTTTCAGTACCATTTTTAGGATTTCTATTCAGAACCTCAAACTCTACATGTCTGAAGTTGGAATTATTATTTTTCCTCCTAACATAACCCTTTTCTTTAAATCCTTATTTTGATGAATTGTACCACCAATTATCCAAGGCAGAAATATAGGAGTCATCTTTTTATTGCTTCTGGAACCAATGTAAAGGAAGCCTAGCAGCACAATGGTTAAGAGTTTGCCTAATACTCAAAAGATCAGTGGTTTGAGCCCACCTGCTACTCCATAGAAGAAAAGACCTGGTGAATTGCTCCTGTAAAGATTCCAGCCTAGAAAACCCTATGGGCGGTTCTACTTTGTCCTTATTGTTGTTGGTGCCATCGAGTTGGCTCTGACTCATAGCAACCCTATGTACAACAGAATAAAACACTGTCTGGTCCTGCGCCAGCCTCACAATCCTTGCTATACCTGAGCCCATCATTGCAGCCACTGGGTCAATCCATCTCATTAAGGGCCTTCCCCTTTTTGCTGACCCTTCACTTTTCCAAGCATGATATCCTTCTCCAGTGAATGGTCCCTTCTGACAACATGACTAAAGTAGGTGACATGAAGTCTCAGCATTCTTGCTTCCAAGGAGCATTCTGGCTACACTTCTTCCAGGACAGATCTGTTAGTTCTTTTGGCAGTCCATGGTACTTTCAGTATTCTTTGTCAATAACACAACTCAAAAGCATCAACTCTTCTTCAGTCTTCCTTAACCGTTGCCTAGATCTCACATACATATGAGGCAATTGAAAAATACTATGGCCACTTTGTCCTACAAGGTCACTGTTGGGTAGAATTGACTTGACTGGATAGACCACAGCAGCAACAAACCAATGTAGCTTCTATCTCTAAAGTATCTTGGTTCAAGCCTTTTATATTTTTTATCTGAAATTTTACAATAATCTTTTTAAAAGGTTTCTCTGATCTTCCTTATCCCTTACTTTTTTCTACACAGTGTCCAGAATCATCTCTCTAAAACAGAAAACTGATCATGTCAATTTCTTGCTTAAAGGCTTCAGGTATACATACACTCATGGCAGGAGGGCAGTGGTGATTCAGTGGTAGAAGTCTCACCCAGGCAGCAGAAGACCTGGGTTCTATTCCCAGCCAATGCACTTCATGCATAGCCACCACTTGTCTGTCATTGGAGGTTTGCATGTTGCTGTGATGCTGGAAAGGTTTCAGTGGAGCTTCTAGATTAAGACAGACTAGGAAGTAAGGTCTGGTGATCTGCTTCCAAAATCCAAACATTGAAAACCCTGTGGATCACAAATATTTGATCTGCAAACAATCATGGGGACGATGCAGGACTGGGCAATATTTTATTCAGTGTGCATATGGTTGCCATGAATTGGGGGCTGACTTGATGGCAGCTAACCACAAGTGCACTTCTGGTCCAATTGGCTTGAGGCTGGAGGAGAATATCACATGTGAACAAATTCTTGGAAAAGGACACATGGGCAAACATTAAAACAGGTGAAGGGTGGAAAGAAAATGAGAGGTATCATAGTACATAGCATCATTTGCAGCCAATATTTTGATGATAACACCAAAATTGTGAACCAAGCCCATTGTAGAAAGAAGACATGTTCTGTTTCCTATCTTAATCTTCCATTCTGGGACTTGTCATAAACCCTAGAATTTAATAACCTAGAAAACAGTTAGTCAAATAGTAAAAATCTCAAGGACAAAAGAGAAAGTGCTCCTTTGGAATAAATGTAGTTTTAGTTAATCATTATGTATCTGACCGCCAGGTAAAAAGTTTTTTAGTTGGACTATGAGGAAGGCTCACAGTCTACAAATAGTCATCATTGTCAGCAACAATAACAAACACTTGTATTGCGCAATTAGAAGTTAAATCATTCTGCTGCTGCAGTCATGGTTCAGTTCAATTAAACTGAGTAACTTCTATGAGCAAATCATTGTATGGAGTGGTGGTGCTGGGACAACTGGGAATCTATATTTTAAAAAGGAAGAAGAAAGAAACTTGACTCTTAGTTCACATCATACTAAAAATTCAATTCAAGATGGGTTATAGACCTAAATGTGAAAGGCAAAAAAATAAAGGTTTTAAAGGATGAAATATAGGAGAATATATTAATAACTTTGGGTAAGGAAATTTTTCTTAAATAGGACATAACCTAATCAAAAAGGAAAGATGAATTTTATTATATCAAAATTTTCTTTTCATTTTAAGATACCACAAAGGTTAAAAGGGTAAGCCTTAAAGTGAGAGAACATATGTCAAGCCAAAAGCAGTATCATGCTTAGTTGTAAACACTGTTGTGTTCTTGTTAGGTGCTGTCCAGTCAGCTCTGACTCATAGTGACCCTATGTGCAATAGAACAAAACCTTACCCATTCCAGTTGCAAACACTAGAACTAGCCTATTAAGCAACAATAAGACAACCTACCAACTGCTCCATGGGAGAAAGATGTAGCAGTCTGTTTCCCTAAAGATTTATAGGCTTGGAAACTCTATGGGGGCAGTTCTGTGCTCTGCGACAGGATCACAATGAAATCAACAGGACAAGAATGGATTCAATATCATTTTACATTCCCACCAGCAGTGTATCAAGGTTAGTTCTTCCTCATCATTGCCAACAAGAATTATGGTCCTTCCCACCCACCCCCAGCATGCTAATAGATATGGAGTGGTATTTCATTGTAGTATTAATTTACATTTCTCTAATTGCTAATGAACAAAGAAGAATCACCCGTAGTTGGAAAATTTGGTCTTGGTGACAGAAATAATGCTGGAACTTGCATGGTAGAATTTTGCAAGACCAATGACTTGTTCATTGCAAACACCTTTTTTCTTTTTC
>NW_006921763.1:852777-853495 GCF_000298275.1 Orycteropus afer afer
ATGGCAGCTTCCTAGCTTTTAAGGTCCCAGTCGCTACTCGCCAAAGTAGTAGGTGGAACAATGTTTTGTATAGTATGTTATGCCAATTGAGCTTCGATGGCAAAGGGTTTTGATTTTACCTATTGTTCCAGGGGAACTTAAGTGGATATTGACAGAATTTGATATGCATTCTGAGTTTAGTTTTGCATACCCAGTGGCTGAAGCCTATGCTGCTAATACTATTAAAACACAGGAACAAAAAATACTGTGTCAGTTTGACTCTCCTACTTACATTTCTTCAGATCAAGGCACTCACTTTTCTGCCCACATGATGCAACAATGGGCAAAGAAACATCATATCCACTGGACTTATAGTATTCCTTACCATCTTCAATTCAAATAACCAAACTCACTGCCTTCAAGTCAATTCTGACTCATAGCAACTCCCTTTGGTTTCCAAGGTGGTAAATATTTACAGAAGTAGATTGCGCCATCTTCCTTCCATGGAGTGGCTGGTGAGTTTGAACTGCCAGTCTTCTGATTAGTAGTCAAATGCCTTAGGCACTGTGCCACCAGAGCACAAAGTAGTGGGTTAATAGACAATTAGAACAAACTATGTAAATAACCGGGAGCTCTGGTAGTGTAGTGCCTAAGGCACTTGACTGCTAACCAGAAGGCTGGTGGTTCAAACCCACTAGCCACTCCTCAGAAGGAAGGTTGGGTAATCTACTTCCATAGT
>NW_006921763.1:854020-859616 GCF_000298275.1 Orycteropus afer afer
CTACCACAGCTCCTGAAGCAGGTCTATAATAATTAATAGTGCCAGGGGCTGGTAATACTCTAAAACAAGATACAATGTCTATTAATTTAAACCTAACTGCAAGTCTCATACACTTGGGGATAACTCTGCAAACATTTTGTTGCCTAATGGCTAGGATAGCTGATTTCTCTTTACTTATCCAATCTGACTTCTACAATTAGGAACAGATTGGAAAAAAAAGTCCTATTTTGCCTCATCTTGCCACCAGCCATAAGGATTAGCCCAGTGGTTTAACCAGAGAGACCTACTTTGGGTATAGAAGTTTGGATTAAAATTATAAATAAAGAAAAGAAAGGTGAAATTGATACTGAGGAGAAAAGAGCTAACATGTGTTATAATAGGAAGAATCTAACATAATTGTTGGTGAGGCTTAGAGAGAGGCTTAGAACAAGAGAACAACATTCTGTTTTAGCTCGGACTCTGACATCCCATGGGGAGAAGGACTCTGACAGAACCTCCTCATCTTCCAAAGAGCCAAGAAATGAGCTGGATGAAAAAACTTCCAGGAGTTGTCTAAACCAAAAAGCAAAACCAAACTCACTGCCATGGAATCGTGGCTTTACCTAATGTAAATGTTTAGCTCATATGCCTGTTTTGTTTGGCTGGAAGCCACAGGAATGGGTTCAATTCCAGCCCTGAAGGACAGGTAAGGGCCATAGTCTCAGGGGTTCCTTGGCTTTCTGAGAGGTATCACTGCAGACGTAGATTGCCCAATCTTCCTTCCAAGGAGTGACTAGTGGGTTTGAACCACCGGCCTTCTGGTTAGCAGTCAAATGCCTTAGGCACAACGCTACAGGAGCTCCTAGGAGTTGTCTACCTCCTCAAAAAGAATGAAGAAAGGGGAGTTCTAACTATGACTATATAGAAAAATACTAATGTACTTAGAAATGTTAAGTTCTTGTTTCAGAGAACATTATATCTATGTAGAAGAATTGGCCCAAGGAAGATTTAGACTTGGTTAATGATAGATTTATTGTGGTTCTTAATCATTAGCAGATTAAACCCTAAAGTTTAGATAGCTATATATTTTGGAGAAGAAAGAATTGTAAAGTCAGTATAAAAATATGTAAGAGTTCATGCTGGTATTATCAATCAGTCAATTGTCTACTTAAATTCATACCAACTCCTCCCTAGTTATTGCAAATGTTTAAATCCGTGTGTTCATTTTGATTGTAAGGGAAGTAATTTCTGTCAAACTAAGGATAATCCTTCTCTTGTAAAAAGGCCTTGATCTCAGACCAGGTTTGCTGGTCTGATAGAGCCTGGTGGAACCACTGAGACTATGGCCCCTAGCTGTCCTTCAGGTCTGGAATTGAACCCATTCCTGTGCCTTCCAGCCAAACAAAAGACAGGCTTATGAGCTGAAGATTTACATCAGGCAGATACACTCCTTGGAGAGATCAATCATGGGAGAACAGAAGGGCCGTGTATGCACAGGTAGACAGCTCGAGGGGCAGGAGTGCATGGGAGGGAAGAACACAGGGAAGAAGTAACTACAAGGAGAAAGTGGGAGGGGAGCTGTTGCATTGTGGGAAATTGCAGTCAATGTCATGAGACAAAGTGCATGTAAGCTGCTGTATAGAAAGTGAATTTGCTGTGTAAACTTCCACCCAAATCACAATCAAAATGAAAAAATTAACATTTTTCTTAAACAAACAAACAAAAAAAAAGGCCTTGATCTCACAAGTCAAGGGTTAATTCCAGCAGACCTGGAATCAGGCTGAGCTGTTTTGCTAAGGTTCCTGTATGACCTTGATCCCTGATCAAGGCATGAAATATATTGATTAATAAACCCCCTGCCATTGACTTGATTTCGACTCATAGCAGCCTTCACTGGGTTTCCAAGGCTGTAAATCTTTCTGGAAGTAGATTGCCTCATCTTTTATAACCATGCATCCAAGGAGTTTTGGGGTGGTTGTAGTTTATACCACCTTGTCAACATTGATTATTAATATAAATGAGGATGATGTTTTGTACCTGGTCTTAGCTCTGCTATTGAGACTGATTACTTAGCAGGGATATGCATTTGTGACCAGCAAAATATAAAAAACTCCAGCCAAGACTCCATTTTGGGCTCCTGCTTCCAAGGTGTTCTATGCGTACATTAGCGGTTCCTGATCTGAGAGAGAAACTATACTTGGCCTCAGTCTTTAGTGGACAAAGGAGCCTGGCCCTGGCCTCTGAAGACCCTTGGCTGTGAGGCAGCCTTTGGTTATGACACATATCCTTATTTTAATGCTGTTGGCATGTTGTATCATTTTCCTGTTATAAAGTGCAGACTTAGAAGCATTGTGATTTTTGAGTCCTATGAGTTTTTAGCAATTAAAACCTGTTTACTACTGTTAGGTCAGGTATAGATATTACACATGAACTAAAAACATTCTAAGATAATAAGGGTGCATTGGTTAGGTTATCATCAGCCTCTGTTTAAAAGATAAGAAAGGAAACTAAGGCTGAAAAAAGGATATAATATTACTTAGTGTAGGGGAATAATGGAGAAAAATTAATAAGCAGAACATTTTTACCCTAAAACCTCACTACTTAAGAAGCGTGTCAAAATTAGCTGCTCCAATTCCAATTAGAATCATCCTCAACACATAGCAGTTTATCTGAAATTAAAATTCTTGGCTAAACTTTCAGTTGGTATAATTCCAGGATGTGACTGGATAAGAGTATGGTCAGATTCCAGCAAATGGTATGCTATTTAAGCATATGGTCCTAGAGTCTCCTGTAACCCTGCGCTAAAGACATCATGATTCCTATCTAAAATGAGACAGTGAAGAAATTTAAGGAGAGATGTCCGTACCACCAGAGCTCCCAAGATGAATGGGTATGTTTTGTGAATTACTCTGTAGCATCCAAAATGAATTGAAATGGGAAAAAGATAGAAACAGAACTCTCCTATAGAAGAATTTTCAGTTCTAGAGTATCAGTTAATCAGGGCCAGGGCAAAACTTTTAAGAGCATGTAGGATCACTTGGACTCAGAAGATAGGAGTGAAAAAGAGATGATATTTGGCAATATTTTGAAGGCACAGTGGGGGAAAAAAAAGGTTACCCAAAAATTGTAGAAACTAAGGTATTTGTATTTGAATTGGGGTTAAAATTTGGGACAAAGATTTCTGGATGGAATCGTTTATATGAGTAGAAACCTACTTTTCCTACTAGAAGGCTGACCCTACTTAAAAAACATAATTTAGAACCGGATATCATTTTCAACAGTTTAATCATATTACTACTGAGTAATATAAGGCCAAAGATAGACACTGTGGTTATTTAATGATTGAATAAACATGACACAGAAACAGAACACACAGTCCTTGGCTTTGATAAATAGTTCTCCACCCAAATAGTGAAATCACATAAGCAGCAACTGCCATCAAATTGTGGATGACTCTCCACCCATTACTTGCAGAGTAACTAGATCACCAGGAACAGGCTAAAGTGAAACCTGATAGTCATTAGTGAGCATTAGTTGAACATTTTTGGTGTGCCGGAACTTGTACTGTGTTAGGTGTAGTATGGAATTCTCAAAATAATACGTTAGATCACATTATTACCTCCTTTTCACAGATGAGAAAATAGAGGATAAGTGACTGAGCATTCTAACTTCACAGTCAGAGCTTTTAATCATTGTCCTCTGACATTCTAGTCTCCGTGGGCCAAGGGTTCAATGACCTGTGCAGGGTGGCTAGTGGAGGCAATGAGAAAGAATTTCTGAAAACAGAAAAAAAGTCCATTAGGTTTTAATCCCCAAAAGTGGTGACTTAAAATGAAAAATTCATTAATAAAGAATTTATTATATGTCTTTTTCTATTTAAAAAAAAAAAAGGAAAATCACTGCTGTTGAGTTGGATCTAACTCACAGCGACCTCTCTTTGGGTTTCTGAGGTGATATCACTACAGAAGTAGATTGCCCAGTCTTCGGCTGTTGGGTTTGAACTGCCAGCCTTCTGGTTAGCAGTCAAGTGCCTTAGGCACTATGCCAGCAAGCTCCCTAAATTATGCATGATGTTTATGAAATTGGCACTTCTATATTTTCTTCATCACCACCAAGTGTTAATTTTTTAGAATAATATTTTATTTTTGTTGAAAGATACACAGCAAAACTCATTCCCATTCAATAGTTTCTAGATAAAATGACATTGGTGACGTTCTTCACATTGTGTTTTAACATTCTTGTTATTTCTATTCTAGTTCTTTCACACCCATTGACTTAAATGCCTTGCTTCCCAACCTTCTCATCTGTGCTTTAGAATAGCTATTGTCCATTTGGTCTTAATTTTTATAAGAGCACAATACTCAAAGGTGACACTCTTTACTTTTTGAGTTAAACTGTTACCTAGTTTTAAGGTAACTTCAGGGGATAGTTTTGATTCATAGTTTAATCAAGTGTTAATTTCAAACTGTGCTTGGAACTATCCTGAGGCTAGAATCCTGAGGAATCAACCAATCAAGAAGCCTTTACCTCATGCTTCCCAGTATACTGGAGATTTTACACATGACCACCTCCCTTCAATAAGGCAAAATTCCCTGCCTATACAAATTTTGAGAAGATGTTGCATGACATGATTAAAACATAATAGTGCAAAATAAAAATGTTGAAAGCAGAGACTAAGCTTTCTGATAAAGAGGGGATTTTTTGTCTTTGTTTTCTTGATATCAAAAATATAAACATTTGAATTCCTGTTCTGAGAGGAGAAAAGTAACAAGAGAGCCACTAAGTGACAATATGTAATGAAGACTTGTTTCAAATGCAACAGACAGGCATCTGACACTTTGAATCCAAATTTTACATTTTAAACATGTTTATTACATTATTAGTAAATATCCTTCCAACAATGTTTCCAATATTCCAATATCACCAAGATACTCAGTACCCCTTCCAGAAGTTTTTTGTTTGTTCCCCATTCCAGAGGTTTTACTACCAAACAAGTAACTCTAAAAGTTTTGTTTTTTATTGTGTTAAATATTACATCAAATTTTGAGATTAATTAAGACCCAGATTTCAAGTGTTCTTGCTTTTGGTTACACTTTAACCTTTACATTCATACAATGTGCTTTCTTAACTCAATTTTCCACCATCATCAGAAATTCAATTGACAAATACTCACTGAACATTTGCCAAATACAAGAAACTTTGGTGGGCATTATGAGATAGGAAAAACTAATGAAAGATAGGATAGTTGTTTATGAAGAACTACATTGAATTGGGGAGGTGAGATAAGAGCAAATGAAAAATAAATTTTTAAAATACTCCTGCCATGGCTTCAGAGAAGCTGTTACTCTGGTTCCACAACTACCTACGTCTCTGATCATTGTTCGGTTACTTTGCTGGCTCCCAGTCATTCTAGACATTACTGTTTAATGTAACTATCCCTCATTGCTCTTTTTTCCTTCTCACAATACTTTGTCACCAATAATCATCTCAAACTCTCCCAAGTCTTGAAATTAATACCTGCAAATGACTCTTCAGTCTTTATCTCTTTGTGCTCCCCAATCAACATTTCTAACTGCCTGCTGGGCTCATATTACACCTTATTCCAGGAGTAGGCTTC
>NW_006921763.1:859716-863700 GCF_000298275.1 Orycteropus afer afer
GTTCAAACCCACCAGCAACTCCTCGGAAGGAAGATGGGGCAATCTTCTTCCGTAGTGATACTGCCTCAGAAACCCAAGGAGGGGTCGCTATGGGTCGGGTCCGACTCAAGGGCACATAACAACCACAATAGCATGATTCCTGCTACAGTTCATATTATTCTTGGGGATAAATAGAGTATAACTATTTATAAATTTAACTTTTGGCACTAGTTAAGTCTTACAGTGTATTTAGTCCTACAATTTCTTTGATGAACTAATATTTTTTAAGTACAGAAATATTGGTAGAACTTTTCCTTGTGTCTAATGATGACTGCATTAGAGATGGAGCATAGATTCTTATCTAACTTCAAAGTTTTCATTAAAAAAAATTCACAAGTTAACAGAAAACATTTGTGCCAGATTTGTAGTGTGTTATAGTAGCAAGAACTATGAGCCCCAGAAATTCCTTTTCTTACATAATCCTAGGTTACTCTGGGCTATATGAGACATTTTGTGAGAGATTTAGAAGGCAGCAGTGAAGTAAACATTTTTTAAAAAAACAGCTTTATTGTGATAAAACCCCATGTCATACAATGTACCCATTGCTGTCTTCATTTTCCATTCAAAAGATCAGTGCAAGGCACTGGCTTTATTGTAGGTCACACATGTTGTCATGGATTTGCTGGCTCACTTGGTTCACTGAGGCAACAGCTAGGTTTACAACAACTCTGGCTTCTATTCTATCTCCTTCAGCTTCTCCAACTCTGACTCTTAGTGAAGAATATTAGCTTCTGCTGAAGATCATCTGCATCACCGAAGTTAGAAGCTTAGAGATTGTGAGGACTGAGGCAGGTTCCAGCTTCTCCTCATAGGCCAGTTTGTCCTTGTTCCCCCTCATTTCATGTCCATTTCGCCTTCCCAACTGCCTAGTACGCTGACATCAGGCCTGGCACCAGACACAGAAGCGAAAGTTAACGTAAACTATTTAACAGCTCCCACAATTATGGGAGCTCAAATCTATATATTAAATCCTATATCATTCCCAGTATTCTGTTTCTTTGATCAAATCATGATTGTTACACACTTTACAATACTTTAGAACTCTCCTTATCAGTAAGATAAGCAAGAATGTTATTAATAACTGGCCTATGCAACCTTCATCCTGAATTATAAAATATCTGTCTGGAGGCTAATTCATCCAATTGTATCTTTGTGAGGTCTTATTTCTTGCAACAACATTCAGGTCAACATTATCACTTGGTCTTGCTCTGTGTTCTACTTTGGTAGATCAGATGAACATCAAAACTGGGTGAAATGCCCAACAGACAAAGAAGAAGCTCTTCTAGATGAATTGGATACAGGAACACAATGTACAATACTGGCTATTCCTGCTATTAAGCCCCTTAAAAGCCAAAACCCATTGCTGTCAAGTTGATTCTGACTCATAGAGACCCCATAGGGTTTCCAAGACTGTAAATCTTTCTGGAAGCAGACTGTCTCATCTTTCTGCCACAGAGCAGCTGGTGGGTTCAAACTGCAACCTTTTGGTTAGCAACTCAGTGCCTTCACCACAGCACCACCACAGCTCCTTATTAAGCCCCTTAGGGGTAATAGAATTAAAGGATATGATGTACCATTATAAAAGAGATTACAATTAAAGTATGTTTAAAATTTAGAGTATATAATTTAAAAGGTGTATATTGTATTGGGATCTCTCTTACCTGAATGTATAGTTGGTATGGTTATGTCTGAATGAAAATTTCTCCCCTTAGTAAATAAAAAAAAGCAATAACATGTACACTCACACTCTGACGAATATTAATTGGATATGCAGAATGGGAACCTTTAGAGTTACCTAAACCAAGCCTTGCCTGCTGCTGTTGCTGAATTGAGGTCTCATTTCAGCCAATTGGTTGAAGATGTTCACCAGGCAATCAGCCTGGTTCACTGATGGCAGTTCCAGAATCAAGGGTAATGGCTCAGTTTGGAAAGCAGCTTCCCTGTGTCCTACAGATAATAAAATTCTCATGAAGAAGGTAAGAACCAATAGACCCAGTGGTTTGAATTATATGCCATGTTTAGTGATAGAAGAACTGTTGTTGTTGTTAGGTGCCATGGAGTCATCTCTGACTCATAGCAACCCTATGTACAGCAGAATGAAACACTGCCCGGTCCTATGCCAGCTCCGTGATCCTTGCTATACCTGAGCCCATTGTTGTAGGCACTGTGTCAATCCATCTTGTTGAGAGACTTCCCCTTTTTCTGATCTTCACCTTTTACTGTGGATTTGCAACTTGATCTTACAAATGGGACATAGATAATTGGATAATAAAAGGGACCCCCAAAGAAGATATACAAATGGTCAATAAGTACATGAAAAGATGCTCAGTGTCTCTGGTCATTAGGAAAATACAAATCAGAACTACAATGGAATAACTCTTCACATCCACTACGATGACTATTATCAGAAAAATGGTTGGCAAGGATCAGAACCCTCATCCATTGCTGGTAGGATTGTAAAATAGTGCAACTGCTGTGGAAAACAGGATGGTAGTACCACAAAAAGTTAAACAGAATTATCATATGACACTCTACTCCTATGTATATACCTCAAAGAATTGAAAACAGGGATACCAAGAGAGTTATACACCAATGCTCATATCAGCATTATTCAAATAGCCAAAAGGTGGAAACAACTCTAGTGTCCATCAAAAGAAAACTGAATAAATAAAATGTGGCATAGACATAAATGGAATATTATTCAATCATAAAGAGAAATGAAGTTCTGAAATATGCTACAACATGGATGAATCTTAAAAACAATATATTGAATGAAATGTCAGCCACAAACGGACACATGCATGAGCCCACTTACATGGAATATCTAGAATAGGAAAATGTATAAAACTAAAAAACCAAACTCACTGCCATAGAGTTGACTGTGACTCATAATAACCCCTCTTTGGGTTTCCAAGGCAGTATCTCTGCAGAAGTAGATTGCCCAACCTTCCTTCCAAGGAGTGGCTAGTAGGTTTGAACCACCAGCCTTCTGGTTAGCAGTCAAATGCCTTAGGCACTGCACCACCAGAGCTCCTAGGAAAATGTATAGAGACAATTTAATTAGGGTTACCAAGGGTGAGTGGGATGGGGAAATGAGGAGGTATTGACTAAGGGTTACTGAGTTTCTGTTAAGGGTGATGAAAAATTTTGGAAATGGATAGTGGTAATGGTTCCACAATATAGTGAACAAAATTAATGCCACTGAATGTTATACAGAAAAATGGTTGAAATGGCCAATGTTTTGTTATATATATTTTACCAAAATAATTTTTTTTAGAAGAGAAGACCCCTGTGTGGGGTATTGTTCTTTGGAAATATTTATGGGAATTCCAAGGACAAACCAAAGTGGGGGCATGTTGATGTTCAACAAAGAACTCTATACTAGCTTCTGAAGGTGATTTGAATCATTAATTTGATGTCCCGGTAATCTTTGAAGTGGCAAACTGGGTCCATGAACAGACACAGGGGAACTCAAGTATAAGCCTCACCAAAAATTATGTTAGATTTTCCCTTTTGTAACACCTATTTATTGGCTTTTTCCCTGAGCAACAATTTCACCTTTTTTTCATTTATCAATAATTTTAATCCAAACTTTACATGGACCCAGGTTACCACTTCAAACATGAAACTAGGCATCAGCTTGACTATTCAAACCACCTTTGACCCTGGCATAGGGCTTCTTTGTTGAACATCAGCATGCCCCACTTTGGTTTGCCCTTGGAATTCCCATAAGCATTTCCAAAGAGCATTCAGCAACGGGCCAAATGACAACATATACCGCTGACCCTTACTGAAGCTCAAATGGTTAATAATTAACTCCATTTTCCAACCAGAAAGGCATTATTTTCAGTTAGCCCTTGGAAAGTATTCCAAGGGAAAAAGGACGAGCCCATAGCTGACAAGTAGTTTATTTGGCCCTCCCCTCCCCTCCCACCCCTTGTAACC
>NW_006921763.1:866687-869443 GCF_000298275.1 Orycteropus afer afer
TTTCACAGACGTGTAGTGTCAAGTGTTCACCCCTGCAGTATCATGCAGAACAGATTCATCCCTCTCTTCACCTTACCCTTCTTTTGATACTGTCCCTCTTTGTTTTTCTTTAACTTTATATTGTAATTTGAGTGGAAATTAACAGAGCAAATTTGTTTCCCATTTAAAACGATTAGTCCAAAGGACTAGTAGACCATGTGAACCACAGCCTATGTGACCCTGAGACCAGAAGAATAGATGGTGCTCTGCTACCACTGTCAACCACTTGGAAAAGGATCAGTGCAGGAGATCCTGGATAGAGTGGGAGAACAATATGGAACAAAACTCAAAATGATTAAAAAAGACCAGGCTCACTGGTCTGAGAGAGACTGGTGAAAACCCTAAGACTATGGCCCCTTGTTGTTGCTGTTATGTGCCCCTAGTCACCCTTTAAGCCTGGAAGTAAACTCACTTCTGTGGCTTTCAGCCAAACAATAAGGTGAACATTTATATCAGGTAGGTGTACTCCTTAGAATGATCAACCTTGGGAGATGAGAAGGGCAATATTTACACAGGGAGATAGCTCAGAGGGCAGGAATGAATAGGAAACAAGGATACAAGGAAAAGGTAACCACAGGGAGGAAGTGGGAAGAGAGCTGATTGCAATCAATGTCATGAAACAAAATGTGTATGAACTGTTGTATGGAGGATTAATTTGCTCTGTAAACTTTCACCCAAATAACAGTCTTTAAAAAATGTTTTCTATTTAATTGTTCACATCATAGGCCTGTCTATTGTTTGGCTGAAAAGTTAAGCCAGGGGAGTAAGTTCAAATCCAGACCCCAAGGGTAAGCCTGGTTTTTTTCATGATTTTGAGTTTTGTTCCACATTTTTCTCCCACTCTATCCAGGATCTCCTGTACTAATCCCTTTCTGAGTAGTTGACAGTGGTAGCCAGGCACCATCTAGTCCTCCTCGTCTCAGAGCTGAGGTTCCCATGGGCCACTAGTCCCTTGAACTAATTGTTTCCATGTGTCTTTGGTTTTCTTCATTCTTCTTTGCTCCAGACAAGGAAAGACAAATAATTACATCTTAGATGGCTGCTCACAAGCTTTTAAGACCCCCAGTCGCTATTCACCAAAACAGGATGTTGTTGTTGTTGTTGTTGTTATGTGCCGTCGAGTCGGCCCCGACTCATAGGCAAGTGTCTTAGCCACTATGCTACCAGAGCTCCCAAAACAGGATGTAGAACAGTATTTTTGTGTAGTATTGTTCTGGTTACCTAGTGCTGCTCTGACAAGAAATATATCACAAATGGGATGGCCTTAACAAACCATATTATAAGAATTTATTCTTACAATTTGGAGGCTTTAAGTCCAAGTTCAAAGTGCCAGATTCTAGGGACTGATGAAAGCCCCTCAATCTTGGGGTCCAGCTCTGCCTCCTGCTCCTGGCCCACTGGAGCTAGATGCTTTTCTTCACTAAGACAGCTGCTAGCTGCTGAGGCTAAGAAGCCCAAGGCTGACAAGTAAAAAGGCACAGTCTTGATATTACCAAACCACACGGCAGGCCATTAACTTAAGTCCATTGTAAGTCCCAAAGTCAGCAGAGCATAACAAGCTGCTGAGCAATGACAAGGCTAAATGCAGGATCTAAGTGTGCCATAGGCTAGAGACTATCCCTAAGGCTTCTCCTTATATACAGGAAGCAGACCACATCCCAAAGGCAGCTACTCAGCTGCTTGTGGTAGATGCCACCATGGAGTTGATTGCCAGTCTCATCATGGGGAATAATTACCACCAGCTTCCCAGCCACTCAACCAGGCCCAGCCAAGTTAACATACAAATTTAACTATCACAATTCCACTCCTTGTCAACTTGGCACCTGTATGGATCTTCATTGGGTGGCACCTGTACAGATCTCTCACTAGGTGGCTCCAGTCCCCTGGTTCATCTAAATGGCAACCTCACCCCCTTGGCCTGGTAGGCCCCGTTCCTTTCCCTCTTGGGCATGGCAGCCCTGCCCCCTCACTCTTGAGCAGCAGCTATGGCTCCCTCCCACTTGCTCATATGAACGAGCAGCCCCACACTCCAGAACTGAGTTGGTGAAGGTCTAACTCTTTGAAACGTAGAGGACTATGATGGTTCCACCCCCAAAGGCCATGGTCCTACCCTTTGAGGCTGAGGCAGCTCTGCTTCCCATTTCCTTAGTCTCTCCACATCTGCCATTAATGCCCAAGGGCAATCCACTCCACTGGAAACCTTTCTGCCCCAAGGACATTTAGCTTTCTTGCTCTGCGGGCTGGCCAACCTGCTACTCCATTTTGTGCTGGTCTCTTCACCAATTAATGCCTGAAGGCAACCCACTTCGCCAGGAAGCAGCCTATCCAATGGCACCCGGCTCTTTGTCCTCTGTGGGCTGGTAGGCCTGCTGCTGTTTAATGCCAGTCTCTGGGCTCTGCTACTGCCGTCTTTCATGCTGGTCTCTCTGCCAGTATCTCTCTGCTAGTCTCTTGGCTCTGCTCCAGCTGTCTGTCATGCCATATGCTGAGGTCTCCCTGCCACGGTCTCAGGTCAAGGATGCACTCCACTCCTGTTCCACATTTTAGGTATCTGTCAGAGCAGCATCCCACTCCTGGCACCATATTCTGTTCTAGTTAACTAGTATTGCTCTGACAAGAAATATACCACAAATGGGATGGCCTTAACAAACAGGAGTTTATTCTTACAATTTAGAGGCTTTAAGTCCAAGTTCAAAGTGCCAGGCTCTAGGGGCTGG
>NW_006921763.1:869758-870957 GCF_000298275.1 Orycteropus afer afer
GGAGGGTCCAAGCGTGCCATATGCTAGAGACTATCCCTAAGGCTTCTCCTTATATACAGGAAGCAGACCACATCCCAAAGGCATCTACTCAGCTGCTTATGGTAGATCGCACCATGGAGATAATTGCTATTCTCATCATGGGGAATAACTACCACCAGCTGCCCAGCCCCTCAACCAGGCCCAGCCAAGTTGACAAACAAATTTAACTACCACAAGTACGTTATGCCAATTGAGCTTGATGTCCCCTGCAACCATGGTCCCGACCTGTGGACCCTGTGACTCACTCCCTTAAGGTGTTTGGCTGTGGCTAATTCTTTTATATATATAGACATTCTGATAGCACATATGAATATGTATGTGGAAATATCGTCTGCCAAACCTATATATATGGTCATGGGTATATTCCCTTTCGCCTACCCATACCTGATCATTTTGCCTGTCTACCTATGTAACCAGGGAGCTCTGGTGGTGTAGTGCCTAAGGCATTTGACTGCTAACCAGAAGGCTGGCAGTTCAAACCCACTAGCCACTCCTCGAAGGAAGATTGGGCAATCTACTTCCATAGAGATACTACCTTGGAAACCCAAGGAGCGGTTGCTATGAGTTGGAACCAACTCAACAGCAGTGAATTTGGTTTGGTTTTACCTATGTAACCATCCATAGATTAATGTTTGTTATTACTGATAAAGTAGTATTGGTATGTGAAAGTATTAACTTTTGTTGTCTGTACCTCTTACACACCTCTCCATGTCTACCTTTTCCTTTGTGTTATTGTGCTGCTTTGTTGTTGTTGTTGTTAGGTGCTGTCAAGTTGATTCTGATTAGTAGTGACTCTGTATACAACAGAATGAAACACTGCCCAGTTGATACTGCCTCAGAAACCCAAGAAGGGGTCGCTATGAGTTGGGGCCGACTCGATGGCACATCATCACAACAACAACAACAACAACAACTAAATCTTTACAGAAGTAGATTGCCCCATCTGCCTTCCATGGAGCAGCTGGCAGGCTTGAAACCACCAACCTTCTGATTAGCAGTCTTTGCCTTAGGCTCTGTGCCACCAGAGCTCCTACCCTAGGCATTAGTGAACTGAAATGATATTGTCCATTTTGAATCAGACGGTCATAGTGTCTACTATGCCAGGAGTGACAACTTGAAGAGGCAAGGCATTGCACCCACTGTCACAAAGAATGTTTCAA
>NW_006921763.1:871613-872870 GCF_000298275.1 Orycteropus afer afer
ATCAAGAACATTATACATGAAGAATGCAAGAGCTCATTAAAAAGACAGGAAAGAAAGAAAAGACCAAAATGGATGTCAGAAGAGACTCTGAAACTTGCTCATAAACAGAGCATAAGCTAAAGCGAATGGAAGAATGATGAAATAAAAAAGCTGAACAAAAGATTTCAAAGGGCAGCTTAAAAAGACAAAGTAAAATATCACAATGAAATGCACAAAAACTTGGAATTAGGAAACCAAAAGGGAAGAAAACACTTGCATTTCTCAAGCTGAAAGAACTGAAGAAAAAATTCAAGCCTTGAGTTGCAGTATTGAAGGTTTCTATGGGCAAAATATTGAATGATGCAGTAAGCAACTAAAGAAGATGGAAGGAATACACAGAATCACTGTACCAAAAAAAAAAAAAAAAAAGGTCAATGTTCAGCCTGTTCAACTGTTTCAGGAGGTGCCATATGATCAAGAACCAATGATATTGAACAAAGAAGTCCAAGCTGCACTAAAGGAATTGGTGAAAAACAAAGCTCCAGGAATTGACAGGATACCCACTGAGATGTTTCAACAAGTGAATACAACACAGGAGACACTTACTTGTCCATGCCAAGAAATTTGGAAGACAACTAGCTGGCCAACCCACTGGAAAAGATTCATATTTGTGCCCCTTCAAAAGAAAGGTGTTCCAACAGAATGCAGAAAATAACACTATCACACACAAGTAAAATGTTGCTGAAGATAATTCAAAACAGTTGTAGCAGTATATTGACAGAAAACTTCCAGAAGAGGATGTAGAATGAGGTATATCATTGCTGATGAGAGATGGATCTTGGCTGAAAGAATACCAGTAGTCATATGGCTGTCCTTCTTCTGTCTGTCTGTGTCTTCTCTCTTCTTTTATAAAATACCATTTGGAAGGGATTAGAATTGATCCTAATCCAATACGATTTTACACTAACTGATAACATCTTTAAAGACCCTGTTTCCAAACAAGGTATTAGGGGCTAGACTTCAACATATCTTTTTTGGGGGAGCAAAACTGAATCCATAACTAATTCTTGTTTCCTTTCGTAAATAGATTAACGAAGCTGAACTAATAAAAATCAGTCTCAAGATTTCTTCTTAAATCTACATCAAGTGCTAACTGATAGCTCTATGCTGCCTCCCTCTCCTTTCCTTCTGTGATCAAGAACTAAAAGATATAGAAGGCCTTCTTTCAGAGAGAGAAACACAGGTGAACCAAAAGCTATTGTTGAAGCTGAAATAAAG
>NW_006921763.1:872970-873804 GCF_000298275.1 Orycteropus afer afer
AAGCCTTGCTTTATGGCCTAACATATCAGACCCCTCATTCTTGTCTTTCTTCATTAGAGATACTCATATATGTCCAGTATCTTCCCTGTAAGAATAGATGTTGTTTTTGTTAGGTGTTGTTGTTGTTAGTCAAATTGATTCTGACTCTGTGTAGAACAGAACAAAATACTGCCTCGTCCTGTACCACCCTCACAATCCTTACTATGCTTGAGACCATTGTTGCAGCCACTGTGTTAATCCATCTCCTCGAGGCTCTTCCCCATTTTCTCTGATCCTCCATTTTACCAAGCATGACATTGTTCTCCAGGGACTTGTCCCTTCTGACCACATGACCAAAGAAGGTGAGAAGATGGATAAGGGGAGCCCTTGCAGACCTAAAGAAACACTGATTAATTGTAAATTTGTATTTTAAAATATAATGAGGGCTATGACATGGACCACCACTCCCACAATACTGTTTTTGGATCTATTTTTTTTTTTTTTTAATCTCATTATCCCTTTTCTCCTTTATCATTTTTTGTAGCTTTTTTGTTTCTGTTTTCTTTTGATTGGATTTACAGTTTTTGAATATGTCCTTTATCTTGCTAATCCTCCTTTTCCTTTGATTAGAAAATGGAGAAGAAAAGTTTAAAATTCAAACAATTTGTTTTATTCATTTCCAGCCTCAGTAGAGAAATAGTGCCTTCTAGTGTTTGTAATAACACTTTTTATTTGCACCATTCCCATTCCTCTGAAAAGTAAAATAATATTTTTAGATAAAATAACATTTTGTGCTTTTTGTAGTCTTTCTGTCACATTTGTTAAGTGTTTGCATAACATCACTCTCAGAGAGGC
>NW_006921763.1:875094-876975 GCF_000298275.1 Orycteropus afer afer
TTTTTTATTTTGATGTGAAGGTTATCATTTTTCTTTGAGGTTACCCTGTGATTTACAGTTTTCTTTCCAAGTTGAGAACAGTCTGTTCTATCTTGTAGTTGTCTTGACTTCCTTACCATTTAGAAGTTCTGTAACTACACAATTTTTTCCCCTCTTTTTGGTTTGTAGGTTGTCCTCAATTGTCAATTGATGTCTCTGGTTCCCTGTTGACAATCTTGTAGGCTTATTTACTTTGAATACTTCTATATCTGGGTAAGTTTCTGGGTTATGTCACCATGTATGTTAATGGTCAGTTATTGTTTGCTGTTGTTGCTTCTCTGTCCAAAGGACTCCCTTTAGCATCTCTTGTGAGGTTGATCTGGTTTTAACAAATGCCCTTTAATTTCTGCTTATCTGGAAATGTCCTAATATCACCATCGTATTTGAGGGACAGTTTGCTGGGTACATAATTCTTGGTTGGAAATTTTTCTCTTTCAGTGTTTTATGTATACCATCCCATTGTCTTCTCTCCTGCATGGTTTATAATGAGAAATCCAAGCTTAGTCTTATTGGTTGCCTCTTGTAGGTAACTTTTCCTTTTTCCTGTGCTGCTTTCAGGATTCTTTATTTGTCTTTGGTTTTGGTGAGTTTGATGATGATATGTTTTTGTGATTTTCTTTTGGGGTCTATCCTGTTTGGGGTCCATTGGACTTCTTGAATGAATATAGCCTCATCTTTCATCACACCAGGAAAATTACCTTCCAACAAATCTTTGACAATATTTTCTGTGGTTTTATTTGTCTCTTCCTGTTCTGGAATTCTGATTACATGTAGGTTATTCCTTTTGATGGTATCCCACATGAACTCTAGGCTCTCTTCATTCTGTTTTGATCTTTTCTCTGATTGATCACTTTCTAAAGGAGTATTGAGGCATTTGCCTTCAACCTCACTAATTCTGTCTTCTATTGATTCACTTCTACTCCTTTGCCCATTCAATGTCTTATCTATTTCTGGAAATTTGGTATTAATCTTCTCAATTTCTATGTGTAGATTTTGTATCATTTCTAATTTTTCATTTATTTTGTCATTTTGTTCTTGTATTGTCTTTCTAAGTTGTTTTAAGGTTTTCTCTATGCTTTCCTCAATTTTGTCAGTGTTTTCCTTGATCACAGAGAGAAATATATATATTTTTTATGAGATTTACCAGATGTTAGAAGTTAGCAGTGCCTAGTCTTTCCCAATGTCCTAAGCATTCTCTGAAATGGATTCTTATTTGCTGACTATTATGGAAATATAAAAAGTAGGTGTTTGTATATCTATGGTATTAGCAATATGAATAAAATGTTTCTTCTGCATTTTAATTTTTAAAAAACATCATTGTTTTATATCAAAGGTATCATTTTAGTATTCGTTATTTAATTCATATGAATTTCTTTCTTTCTAGCAGTATATTTTAAATTTTAAATGAGTTATTGTAGATAGTACCTTTGCTTGTAAATACACTGGAAAGAAGGTAGACATAATATTTATTTTGTAAACAGTTATCAATGAGGAAATAAATGTATGTTTATGCACACAATTCTTGCAACAATCAAATAAAGTAGGTAAGATTACTATCATTTTTGAAATGGACAAATGTCTTTCTCCCTTACCTTTATTATTACCTTGAATGCATATATTAAACTAGAATAATAGCACATATCCTTCTTTGTATAATGCTTAATTTCTAGTGTTTTCCTAGTTAATGATCTTTTTAACTTTACACCAGCCTATGGTGGTCCCAAAGTAAGTTGTGTCTACAACAGGATATGGGCAAGACAATTATAGGAGTGCATTAAGAAATATATCATCCCACAACTCATGTGGTCTTCAGTCACCGGCATTCAATGCATCAAATCTATT
>NW_006921763.1:877903-881811 GCF_000298275.1 Orycteropus afer afer
GGTACTTTCATTATTCTTCACCAACCCCATAATTCAAAGGCACCAACTCTTCTTTAGTCTTCTTTGTTCATTGCACATGTTGCACAACCATATAAAGCGATTGCAAATACCATGGTTTGGGTTAGGTGCACCTTAGTCTTCAAAATGACATCTTTTCTCTTTAACACTTTGAAAAGGTCTTTTGCAGCAGATTTGCCCAGTGCAATATGACATTTGCTTTCTTGGGTCTTGATTGTGGATCCAAGTAAAATGAAATTTTTGACAACTCCAATCTTTTCTCCATTTATTCTGATACTGCTTATTAGTCCAGTTGTGAGGATTTTTGTTTTCTTTATATTGAGGTGTAATCCATACTGCAGACTGTAGTCTTCAATCTTCATCAGTAAGTGCTTCAAGGCATCTTCACTTTCAGCAAGCAAGGGTGTATCTTCTGCGTATCACAGGTTATCAGTGAGTCTTCCTCCAATCCTGATGTCATATTCTTCTTCATATAGTCCAGCTTTTCAGATTATTTGCTCGGCACACAGATTGAATAAGTATGGTGAAAGGATACAACCCTGACACACTCCCTTCCTGATTTTAAACCACACGGTATCTCCTTGTTATGTTCAAACGACAGCCTCCTGGTCTATGTGCAGGTTCCTTTTGAGCACAATTAAGTGTTCTAGAATTCCCATTTTTCTCAATGTAATCTATAATTTGTTATGATCCACACAGCTGCATGCCTTTGCATAGCCAATAAAACACAAGTAAACATCTTTCTGGTATTCTTTTCTTTCAGCCAAGATCCATTTGATATCAGCAATGATATCCCTCATTCCACATCCTCTTCTGAACCCAGCTTGCATCTCATCAATATACTGCAGCAAAATTTCACTTGTGTGTGATACTGATATTGTTCAATAATTTCCACATTCTGTTGGATTACCTTTCTTTGGACAAGTAACTCCAGTGCTGCATCCATTTGCGGAAACATCTCAGTTGTTATTCTGTTAGTTCCTGGAGGCTTATTTCTTGCCAATTCTTTCAGTCCAACTTTGACTACAAGTTTAGTAGTCATTTTTTAAAAAATCACTAAAATTATAAAGACAGTAGAAAAAATTAATCCACAGTTAAAGGGGAAAAAAAGCAGTGGATAAAAACTGAACCTGAGATAGTCCAACATTGGACTTAACAAAAACTTTGAAACAGTTATATTTTCAACAAATTAAAGGAAAATAGAATCATAATGAGTGAACAAATTATGGATCCCATGGTAAAATGGAAACTTAAAGAAGAAAAAGAAAGAGAAAGAGAAGAAGCAGAACCAAATGGAAATTCAAAAACTGTAAAGTATAATTGGATTCCCAGTGAAAAATAGAAGGAGATTTGGTGAGGAAAATAATTTGAGTAAATTATGGGAACAAACTTCCCAAATATGTTTTAAAAAAAACCTCCTTACATATATAAGAAGCTCAGAAAACCCCAGCAGGATCAACATAAAGAGAATTATATTAAGGCACATTATAATCAGACTGCTAAAGACCAAAATAACAGAAAAGTATAAAAGTAAAAAAGATTACATATAGAGGAACAAAGATAATTCTAACTTCTCATTAGAAGAAAAAAGGAGACTAGAAGACAACAGAGCAAGATCTTGAAAATTCTGAAAGAAAAAAAAATGAACAGAAAATTCTACAAGAGTGAAAACATGAACAAATAAGGATAATGACATTTTCAGATAAAATAATAACATTTCAAACTAAATTTGCTCAGATGAAAGCTGAGAAAATTTATCAGCAGCAGAGATACACAACAGGAGAATACTAAAGAATTAGATTTCTGTATGAAGAAAAATGATATCAGATAAAAATCCAAATCAATAAGAAGTATTGAAAAACACTAGATAAATAAGCAATTAAGTATGAAACAAAGTATATGTTTTCCTTTACTCAGACCTTAAAAGGCAAATAGTAAGGAAAGGTGGGGTTTATAATGTATGAAAGAGTGGAGGACAATAATCACACAAAGAATGAAGAAAGGGATTTTACATCTTCCAAGTGAAATACAGCAAGTGGGGAGCAGGAAGGTTGAAGCAGGAAGTGAGAAATGTCAAGTGTGATGTATGAAGTGTGAAGAGGTACAATATTAAGTCTAACTAGACTTGATAAATTAAGGATGTTTGTTGTTATTACTAGAGGAATTACCAAAAATAAAATAATAAAATGAAGTAGACCTAAGGATCCAGCAGAAGAAATAAAATGAAACACTAAAAATGTATTCAATTCCTTCATCCATTGCTGATGGGAAAACAATATGGTACAGCTGTTGTGGAAAACAGTTTAGGGGTTCCCCAAAAATTTAAACATAGAACTACCATATAATCCAGCAATCCTAATCCTTGTTGTATGCAAAAGAATTGAAAGTGGAACACAAACAAAAACCTATACACCAACGTTCATTGAAGCACTATTCACAATAGCCAAAAGGTGAAACAAACCAAATGTCTATCAAAAGATAAATGGATAAACAACACGTGGTATATATTGGAATATTACTCAGCCATGAAGAGAAATGAAATCATGATACATGCTACAACACGGATAAACCTTGAAAACATGCTGAGTGAAATAAGTCAGTCACAAAAGGACAAATTTGTCTGAACCCACCTATATGAAATAGGCAAATGTATAGAGACCAAAGCTTGTTAGTAGTTAATAGAGGTGAGAGGAGGGAGAAAGAAGGCATTGTTGTTTAGGAGGCATTGAGTCTCTGTTAATGATAGTGGAATAATTTGGAAAATGATAGTGGTGATGGTTGCACAACATGAGGAACACAATCAATATCACTAAATTGCATATATACAAAATGTTGAATTAGCAAAGGTTCTGTTATACACCCATTCCTTACTATTGACATGGCTTGGTTCAATAGACCTGGTTGTTATGTGAAAATCTGCATTATGTGAAAATGGAGGATAACTACATCATTGCATAACTGCCAAATCTCATCATTATAAACTGCCAAACCACTGAGAATCGTGAACCAGCTAAGTTGACATCTAACCTTCACCATCACAGCCAGCATTATTCTCACCTCACACTTTGGCATTCATTACTGCCAGATATACATTGTTAATGAGCAAAATAGTTGGACAGTAGATTTTTCACTATTGTCATAAATGCAAAGTGTCAGATAACAAGATAGTTGATAAGTGAGGAGTTGGTATATATGTATTTACCACAATAAAAATGCTTTTAATTAATCTGAAAGAATACAAAAAAAAAAAACTGAAGAATAAAATCAAAAGGGAAAATGGGAAGCATATGGCAAGGTATTTCACTTAAATACAACAATATCAAAGATGATACTAATAGTAATAAACACTCAAGTTAAAGCAGGAAGATACTCAGAATGGATAAAAATGCAAGACCCAATTAAGTGATGTTTAAAAAGGATGAACTTAAACTATAAAGACAGAGAATGGAAACAGATACACTATACAAACAGTAAGTATAAGAAAACTGGTTTCCCAAAATTAATATTAAAAGAACTTTTCAAAACAGTATACCAAATAAGAAACAAAGAGGGAATTACAATGATAAGAGGAACAATTAACCATGGAGACATACTATGTACCTAATAGCAGAACATCAGAGCTAACCATTTTATTTTTTATTTTTTTTTCTTTTGAATTTTTATTGTGATTTGAGTAAAAGTTTACAGAACAAATTCATTTTCCATACAGCAGTTCATACACATTTTGTCTCATGACATCAACTGCAATTTCCCACAATGTTAACAGCTCTCTTCCCACATCCTCCCCATAGTTACCTCTTCCCTTGTGCAGGGAGAAGGCTCAGGGGGCAGGTACATTGACTACAATTTACCCCAATGCAACAGCTTCCCTTCCACTTCCTCCCCATAGT
>NW_006921763.1:882136-886536 GCF_000298275.1 Orycteropus afer afer
CTTAGCCACTATGCTACCAGAGCTAGTGTCAGGGATTTCACCAAGCTCTATCAGACCAGCAAACCTGGTCTTTTTATGATTTTGAATTTTGTTCCACATTATTGTCTCACTCTATCCAGGATCTCCCACATAGATCCCCCTCCGAGCGGCTGACAGTGGTAGCCAGGCACCATCTAGTTCTTCTGGTCTCATGGTCATATAGGCTGAGAATTGCATGATATACCAGTCCCTTGGACTAACTGTTTCCATGCAGCTTTGGTTTTCTTCATTCTTCTTTTCTCTGGATGAGGAGAGAACCAGCATTGCATCTAGATGGCCGCTTGCAAGCTTTTAACATCTTAAAGATCCTAATCAAAGTAAATGTGGAACAATGTTTTTGTATAGTATGTTATACCATTTGAGCTTGATATCCCCTGGGACCATGATCTCGAGCCCACAGGTCCAACTACTCGCTCCCTTCGGGGTCAGAGCTAACCATTTTAAAGTGTACAATTTAATGACATTTAGAACATTTTCAATGGTATGTTTCCATCATCTCAATTTTCACCACCTCAGAAGGAAACCCTATACTCAATAAACAGTCACTGCGCATCTTCCCCTGTCCTCACTCAGGCCCTAGCAACTACTAGTGTACATTTTGTCTTTATGGGTTTACTTATTCTGGAAGTTTCACATAAATGCAATGTATGTGCATATATATATATGGCATTTTGTGTATGACTTCTTTCACTTACTATACCATTTTCAAGATTTATCCATGTTACAGCATATGTCAAAGGAGCCCTGGTAGCATACTGCTTATGTGCTCAGCTACTAAACAAAAGGTCAGCAGTTTGAACTCACTAGCCATTCCATGGGAAAAAGACATGGCAATCTGCTTCCATAAATATTCACAGCCTTGGCAACCCTATGGGGTAGTTCTTCTCTATCCTATAGGGTCACTGTGAGTTAAAATTGACTTGATGGCAAGGCTTTTGTTTGTTTGTGATAGCATATATCTGAAATGTATTCATTTTTATAGCTTCCATTTTGTAGATACACCACATTTTGTCTATCCATTCATCAGTTGATGGATATTAGGATTTTTTCTACCTTCGGTCATTGTGAATAGTGCTGCTATGAACATTCAAGTACAAGTATGTTCGAATGCTAGTTTTCAGTTTTGGGGACTATCTACCTAGGATATATTGCAGGAACAGTGGGAGATTTTAACACTCTCAGTAACCGATAGAACAAGTAGATTCCCTCTTTAAAAAATAAATAAGGATATACATGATTTAAATAATATTATTAACCAACTAGGATCTCTGGTAGCATAGTGCCTAATGCACTTGAATGCTAACCAGAGGCTGGCAGTTTAAACTCACCAGCCATTCCTCGGAAGGAAGATAGGGCAATCTATTTCTGTAGTGATACTGCCTCGGAAACCCAAGGAGGGGTTGCTATGAGTCAGGTCCGACTCGATGGCACACAACAACAACATTAACCAACTTGACCTAATTGACATCCATAGAAGACTATACCCTACAATTTCTTTTCAAATGCACATGGAGTATTCACCAAGAAACCAAAACCAAAATCACTGCTATGGAGTCAATTCCAACCCATAGTAACTCTATATGACAGAGTACAACTGCCCCATTGGGTTTTGAATGCTGTAAATCTTTACAGAAGCAAACTGCCTCATCTTTCTTCTGCAGAGTGGCTAGTGGGTTCAAATCATTGATATTTTGGTTAGCAGCTGGATGCCATGACCACTGCATCACCAGAGCTCCTTATTCACCAAGAGGGGCCATAAATTAAGTCTCAATAAATCTGCAGATTGAAAATTTCTTCAACTCCAATAGGATTATATTAGAAAATAATAACATGGTATCTGTAAATCGGGTCTTTTACAGCAGATTTACCCAATGCAATATGTCATTTGATTTCTTAATGGCTGCTTCCAAAGATGTTGGGAGAAAATTCTGTTATTCTCTCACTTTTCTGTACATCTGGAGAGCAAAGTCACTGGCAGACATTGTTCTGGACTGTCTTTTCAAAGATGTTTCTATAGCAAACATCCTTAGGGGAAAAAAAAGAGAGAGAGAGAGAGAGATTGTCTTTCCCTGTAGCTGAGAACAGATTCATTTGCTTTCCAGTATAATAACGATAATGTCACCCTCCAGGGTAAAATGGGCAAGTTTGCTTGCAACCTCTTATAAAAGATTGGACCTTTCCCTAAACTCAGAGTTCCTCAGCTGTGACACAAACCCAGTGCACAGGAACTATCCACCTGGGCCCACCTCCATGTTACCCCAATAGGTCTTGGGAGGCAAAAGAACTGCAGGAGCATAAAACTCATGCTGCCTGCTATGCTATGAGTAGTAAAGAACTCTGTCTCTGAACCAGGAGCCTCATGTCTTCCCCCAGCCAGCCACGAAAGTGTGGCAGACTTTCAAGTAAGGTAAAATCTTAGATTTTACAGTTTTTGACACTGCAGAGAAGTGAATTCTGGCAAATGTAGTTCCCGTTCAATTGAAATGACACAATACAAATGCACTGTAGGGAGAAAGGAGAGAGAGATCGGGTAAGGGGAGAGGAGCAAAAATGTAAAATGTTACCAAAGAGAGACTAAGAGGGAAAATTGCTAGCTAGGTTACAAATAAGTGTTGATTTTGGTTCAAGGAAAGGCAATACATTAAAAGCAAGTGACCAGCATAATAACACTAAGGAAAAGGAAGACATGTAGAGATGTGCAAGAGGTACAGACAACAAAACACTTTTACATACAAAATACTGCATTAAGAGTAATAAGAAACATTAATCTATGGGTGGATATATAGGTAGACAGGCTAAATGATCAGGTATGTGTTGGCAAAAAAGATTATACCCAAGACCATATATAAATCTGGCAGATGATATTTCTACATACACATTTGTATGTACTATAAGAATGTAAGGAGCTCTGGTAGCATAGTGCCTAAGGCACTTGACTGCTAAACAGAAGGCTGGCGGTTCAAACCCAGCAGCCACTCCTCAGAAGGAAGGTTGGGCAGTCTACTTCCATAGTTATACCATGTCAGAAACCCAAGGAGGGGTTGCTATGAGTCGGGGCTGACTCGACAGCACATAATAACAACAACCTAAGAATGTATGTGTATGTGTGTATGTATATATATGTGTATATTATATATATACAATGGGCACACGGCTTGGGGCTTCTGGGGCAGCTTTATTCAAACCTGTGCACCAACCACCAAAGCCAAAGATGAGGAAATTGAAGATTTCTACCAACTTCTGCAGTCTGAAATTGACCGAACATGCAATCAAGATGTGTTGATTATCATTGATGAATGGAATGCAAAAGTTGGAAACAAAGAAGAATCACTAGTAGTTGGAAAATATGGCCTTGGTGATAGAAATAACACTGAAGATTACATGATAGAATTTTGCAAGATCAAAGCCTTATTCATTGCAAATACCTTTTCCAAACAATATAAATGACAGCTATACACATGGACTTCACTGGATGGAATACAAGAAATCAGACTGATTACATCTGTGGCAAGAGATGATAGAGAAGTTCAATATCTTCAGCCAAAACAAGGCCAGGAGCTAATTGTGGAACAGACTATCAACTGCTCACATGCACGTTCAAGTTGAAGTTGAAGACAATAAAAACAAGTCCACAACAGCCAAAATATGACCTTGATAATATTCTTTGGGAATTTAAAGACCATTTATAAATAGATTTGATGTGTTGAACACCAATAACTGAAAAACAAAATGTGAGATGACATCAAGAATATCATCCAAGAAAGCAAAAGGTCACTATGAAAAGACAAGAAAGGAAGAATCAACCAAAATGGATGTCAGAAGAGACTCTGAAACTTGACCTTGAGTTGAGAGTAGCTAAAGCAAATGGAAGAAATCACAAGATAAAAGAACTGAACAGAAGATTTCAAAGATCAGCTCAAGAAGACAAATTCAATTATCATAATGAAATGTGCAAAGACCTGGAGTTAGAAAACCAAAAGGGATGAACACACTTGGCATTTATCAAGCTAAAAGAATTGAAGAAAAAAGTTAAGCCTTGAGTTGCAATATTGAAAGATTCCATGGGCAAAATATTGAATATGCAGGAAGCACCAAAAGAAGATGGAAGGAATACACAGAGACACTGTACCAAAAAGAATTGTTTGATGTTCATCCATTTCAAGAGGTGGCATATGATGAAGAACCAATGATATTGAAGGAAGAAGTAGAGGCTTCACTGAAAGAACTGGCAAGGAACAAGGCTCTAGGAATTGATGGAACACCCATTGAGATGTTTCAACAAACAGATGACCCACTAGAGGCACTCACTTGGCTATGCCAAGAGATTTAGAACACAGCTACCTGGCCAACTGACTGGAAGA
>NW_006921763.1:887396-888055 GCF_000298275.1 Orycteropus afer afer
CTGGGCAAACCTGCTACAAAAGACCTCTTTCAAGGGATGAAGAGCAAGGATGTCTCCTTGAAGACTAAGGTGCACCTAACCCAAGCCATGGCATTCTCAAATGCCTCACATGCATGTGAGAGCTAGACAATGAATAAGGAAGGCAGAAAAAGAGCTGATGCTTTTGAGTTGTGGTGTTGGCAAAGAATGCTGAAGATACCATGGACTGCTAAAAGAACTAACAAATCTGTCCTGGAGGAAGTGCAGCCAGAATGCTCATTTGAAGCAAGAATAGCCAGACTTCATCTCACCTACTCTGGTATTCTTGTCAGAAGGGACCATTCCCTGGAGAAGAATATCATGCTTGCTAAAGTGCAAGCTCTGGTAGCATAGTACCTAAGGCACTTGACTGCTAACCAGAAGACTGGCAGTTCAAACTCACCAGCCACTCCTCAGAAGGAAGGTTGGGCAATCTACTTCTGTAGTGATACTGCCTTGGAAACCTACGGAGGGGTCGCTATGAGTTGGGTCCAACTTGATGGCATACAACAACAACAAAGTGCAGGGTCAATGAAAAAGAAGAAGGCCCTCGATGAGATTGACTGACAAGAGTGGCTGCAAGGATGGGCTCAGGTATAACAGTGACTGTTGGACTGGCACAGGACTGGGCAGTGTTTTAT
>NW_006921763.1:908054-909437 GCF_000298275.1 Orycteropus afer afer
TCTCCTCTCCAGGATCCATCAAGAAAGGGAGAGTTATTTATCTATTATTCATAGGACAATGTCTGCAGTGGTTACTCTCCATTCAAAATTTGGTCTTTACCTAAGTAGATCTCCTCTAGAGCTTACAGAGCAGTAGAGACAGAGTGATAACTTACCTCAATAATAGCAACATCTTAGAGAATCAGAAATTATGATTGTTTGGTGTCTCAGAAAGAGTCTTAGCTGGAAACAGGTGTTGAATGAGAAGAGATTATTTACAAAGGTTAAAGGAAACTGATAAGGGCAGAAAGCACCAGGGATCCCTGAGCACCACTAGACCTCAAGGGATAAGGGGAGCAAGATGATCGGAATCTTGTAAGAGCTACAGCAGTTGGTGTAACTGCAGCAGAAGAGTTGAGTCACTGGACAGGAACTGTGGCCTTTAGAGAAACATAGCCACTATTAATCCTTGACCTCATTCTCCCACCCTTACACTATCACCTCCTGCTAGAGCCTCCCATTGACTATATACTCAGAATCCAGAAGATAAGGAAGCCCTATTGATGCAGATTCTATATTGTACACCATACTTCCAGCATCTTGGACACAAAACAGAGTAGAAGTTAGGTGGATTTGGAGGAGTAAACAAAGAAGTATCCAGCCAACTTAGTAAGGTTTATATGATTTATGAAAACCAGTATTCTAAATGAGTGATGAATAATTGGCATAACTGAGGGCTGAGTAGGTGGAAGTTGATTGTGGATATTGGTTAGCAGGAAGTCTCCATGTTGGTCAGTTCATGACCTTTGAGATGACCAGAGGAAGAGTGATTTCTGAAGGGTGTGAAATCTTTGCATTGGGGTCTCAGCAATTCTAAGCTCTTAGCTATAGGAGTCTGGTTTTGAGGAATGAAAGGAATGAACCAGCTCAGCAATAACAGTTGGGAATGGTCAGCAAAGTACAGGTGAACACCTTGAAAGGTGGCTGTGTCTTGAGTGTGAAGGCCCTAGTAATCATGTTCCACTTGCTGCTGCAAACCTACCCCTTGGTGAGAGTGAAGTTATGAGGCCCCTTCTTTATAAAGCTTGCACTTAGAGAACCTTGTGCGAAGGACTGCCAGGAACTTAATTAGCAGCTTAAGACTAGTGAATGTATTCTGTGCTGTTGAAATCAGCTTTCTGCACCACACCACTATATGCTGAGGATATCTGGAACCCCACAATGATGGGGGTTTTGATCTATTCTCTAAATTTGGAAAAATATAATGTGCATTATAATCAATACTGTGGTACCCATTGGCCTGGAGCTAAGTTTAGAAATTTGACTGTGGATCTAAATGCTGCTTTCCATTTGTACTGCTTGAGCTCCTCACTGCAGCTGCAGATGTGTGTGTGTGTGTGTGTG
>NW_006921763.1:910002-912572 GCF_000298275.1 Orycteropus afer afer
GTGACTTTTTGGATGTAAGCCTAGTGTGTAAGCAGTACAGTATACTAAAATGTACTTGGAACATCTCTTAAAAATTATTGAAGATTCCAAAGAACTTTTATTTCTCTGGGTTATATCTGTCAACATTTATTATATTAAAAATAAAAACTGAGAAATGTATATTTATTTTAATATAAATAGAAATAATAAACCCATTATATATTCACATAAATAATGTTATGAATAAATAATTGTATTTTTCAAAACAAAATCTCCTTAAAGTCTGGCTTAATAGAACACAAATGAATTCTCCTATCTATTTCTGCTTTCAGTATGTTGCAGTATGTTGTTTTGGTTGAAGTATATGAAAAAAAATCAGCCTTATACAGATACTTAGTTGGAGAAGGAAAGAGTATTTTAATAGCTTTTTCAAATAATTGTGGATATTCTTCTTTGATACTACACCCACACTAGACAAATTGTAGGTTCTTAATTGTAATTTCTTTTTCTTTTTTTTAAATTGTGATTTGGGTGAAGATTTACAGAGCAAATTCACTTTCCATACAGCAGTTCACACATACTTTGTCTCATGTCATTGACCACAGTTTACTACAATGCAAAAGCTCCCCTCCCACTTCCTCCCCATAGTTACCTCTTCCCAGTGTCCATCCCTCCATACACTCCTGCCCCCTGAGCTGTCTCCCTGTGCATAAGCAGCCCTTCTTTCTCCCATGATTGTTCTCTCCAAGGAGTGTATCTACTTGAGGTAAATGTTCAACTCATATGCCTGTCTTTTGTTTGGCTGGAAACCACAGGTGTGGGTTCAATTCCAGATCTGAAGGGCAGCTAGGGGCCATATAGTCTCAGTGGTTCCACCAGGCTCTATTGGACCAGCAAACCTGGTTCCCACCTTTTTTATTTTATCCAAATGATTTTGAGGTTTGTTCCACATTGTTCTCCCTCTCCATCAAGGATCTCCTACATAGATCCCCTTCCAAGTGGATGACAGTGGTAGCCGGGTACCATCTAGTTCTTCTGGTCTCATAGCTGTATAGGCTGCAGATCAGATGGTGTAGCAGTCACTAGGACTAATTGTTTCCATGAATTTTGGTTTTCTTCATTCTTCTTTGCTCTGGACATTGCATCTAGATGGCAGCTTGCTAGCTTTTAAGATCCCAGTCGCTACTCGCCAAAGTAGGAGGTGGAACAATGTTTTGTATAGTATGTTATGCCAATTGAGCATGATGTCCCCTGAGACTATGGTCCCAAGGCCGCAGGTTCAACTTCTCGGTCCCTCTGGGTAGCTGGCTGTGACCAAGCAGTGACCACAACTTTGCCCCTTGTCAGCTCTACTATACACCTGGGAATTCTGATCATTCACATAAACTTATAGGACCATTGTCTGCCAACCCTATATATGTTCTTGGATACACTCCCCATTTCATAGACATAACTAATCGTTTAGCCTGTCCACCTATCTGTCCATCCATATACCCATGTTTGCCTTCACTGACAACACAGTACTGTATGTGCAAAAGGGTTCATATTTGTTGTCTGTACCTCCCATGTACCTCTCTATGTCTTTCTCATCCTCAATGCTGCCATCCTGGTCACTCACATTTGGTACACTGCCCTTCCCTTCACCCAAATCCATACTTATCTCTGTCTATCTAACAGCCTTCCCTCCCCTCCCCTCCCATCCCTGATAACCAACAAAGAAAATTTCCTTCTATAGATAAACCTTTCCTTAACTTTTACAATAATGGACTAATACAATATTTGTCCTTTTGTGATTGACTTATTTCACTCAGCATAATGTCCTCCAAGTTCATCCATGTTATGTGGTGTTTTGCAGATTCTACATTATTCTTTAGCGTTGCATAGTATTCCATTGTGTGTATGTACCATAGGTTGGTTATCCATTTCCCCGTTGATGGACATCTAGGTTGTTTCCATCTTTTGGCTATTGTAAATAGTGCTGCGATGAACATGGGTGTGCATATATCTGTTCTTGTCATGGCTCTCACTTCTTTAGGGTACATACCTAGTAAAGGAATGGCTGGGTCAAATGGTATTTCTAATTCCAACTTTTGAAGGAATCACCATACTGCTTTCCACAATGGTTGTACCATTTTACAGTCCCCAAATGGTAGGTTCTTAAAGGTTAGTTGCAAAGTGGACTTTGAAATGTTATCCCATGAACTTTTATACCCTGTTATATTTAAAATCCAATGGTCTGTCTTGAACCTTAGGATCTTTTTTACCCATGCATGATTTTGTAACATCATGCATTGGTCAGTTAGAAAATATTGCTTCAATGATTTATGCAGATCTCTCAAATGTTGACACATTTCATTGTATAATAGTAAACAATCACATTTGTTAATATCACTATTGACTGCTAACCAGAGGGCTGACAGTTCAAACTCAGCAGCTACTCCTCAGAAGGAAGGTTGGGCAATGTACTTCCGCAGTGATACCACCTCGGAAACCCAAGGAGGGATGCTATGAGTTGGACATGACTCGACAACAGTGAGTTTGGTTTTGTTTTGATCATCAGAAATGTCTTTAAGTAATGGGAAGCTTATGGT
>NW_006921763.1:913052-928961 GCF_000298275.1 Orycteropus afer afer
TTTTTTTTTGTTTTTTTCTCACAGTGGGTATGTGGCATTGAAAAATTACTACCAGTACAGAAATTTTACAGTAGTTTTACCTACCATTGCTTTTGCATCATCACTGCAAATGTCCTTACAGTGAAAAAGCAAACACATAATGTCTTAGTATTATTTTGATAATAGTTTTGGCGTAGTCCCCCTGAAAACATCTCAGGGACCCCCGAGGGGTCTGAAGACTTTGAGATTAATTTTATTCTCCCCACTCCCCACTAGAACATAATTTCACAAAGGCAGGGTTTTCATTTTTTTCTTGTTCACAGACATATGCCCTGGTCCTAGATCATGTTTGACACATAGTAAGCACTCATTGAATTTTTGCTTAATTTAGTAAATGAAGTAATTGACCAGAACTAGATCATGACAGTAATGAGCTTCTGATCTGCATTACTGGAAACACATTAAAAAAATTATTTTATTGAATAGGTAAAATATACAACAGGGCACCTGGTGAAGTCTCCTACTTTGTTTTCCCCAAAGGGTTTAAAGTCCATTCTCAGAGATAATCGTTGTTGTCAGTTTCTTGTGTATCTTTCCATATATTTTATGGATTCACAAGGATTATATACACAAGTCTATTCCTTTCCCCTCTTACACATATGATGACATACTATACACAATATGGACTTCATAGTGCCTTTTTAAGGTTTTTTTCTTTTTTTGAATTTTAGATTTACCAAAAGGTTTTAAAGATGGCATACCCCCTGAAAACATCTCAGGGACCCTCAGGGGTCTGCAGACCTTACTTTGAGATTAGTTTTATTGTCCCCACTTCCCACTAGATTCTTATATACCCTCTACCCAGCTTCCTCTAATGTTAACATCATACATAACCATGATACCTTATAAAAATAAGAAACTAACAATCAGAACAATACTATTAACTAAATTACAGACTTTATTCAGATTCCACCAGGTTTTCTATTAATGTCTTTTTCATTCTAGGATCCAATCCAGGATAGCTCATCACATTTGGCATTGTTCCCTCCCACACCACCACAACTTAAAATACATCTTGAAGATTGTCTCATAGTAGTTAATATGCAGCTGCACTGCATTCTCTGCAAGGACTGTAGAACGAATCTCTAGAAGTGGAACTGCAGAGTCAATGATTATGTGTCTTTAAAAATTACTAAGCCCCTTTCCCCCAAGGAAATGACTAGACCCTTCTAACTGGTTTCTCTGTGATTTGAGTATAGCAAGTTACTTTGAAGTTCCAACATTAGGATTGGCAGTTGAAGGCGGGTTAAAAAAGTTTTGTTTTGATTTTAGTTCTGACACAAATACACATAGCATTACCATGATTTACATTAGTATTGTACTATGACCCACATATATTTGGTTTTTCTTAGAACCACTAGAGGGCTCTGCTAGAAGTGTTTTTATAATTCATTTCTGTCTACCTAGGGAAATGTTTTGGGATGATGCTTTACAATTCTGAACTTTCAGAATTTGAAAGAGATGATCTAATTCAGCTTCCTTGTTTTGCAGATGAGGAAACCGAGGTTGATCAAGATCTTGCATGAGGAAAGCTGGAATAAATAAAACCCTCCTATTAGTTCCAGGGAAAGGAGTTCAAGAAATTCCTTTAGGTCTCAACTAAATGATTCACCTCTAGTAGTGATTCCCCTTTCTGCTCCCTCCCACATTTTTAATAACTTTTGCAATGACCACGTATGTATGATATTTTTATAGAAGGTTGGGCAATCTACTTCCCTAGTGATGATGTTGTTGTTGTTGTTTGCCGTCGAGTGGGCCCCTACTCATAGCGACCCCTCCTTGGGTTTCCGAGGCAGTATCACTACGGAAGTAGGAATGCCCAAAACTTCTTTCCGAGGAGTGGCTGGTGGGTTTGAACCGCCAGCCTTCTGGTTAGCAGTCAAGTGCCTTAGGCACTATGCTACCAGAGCTCCTCTAGTGATGATACTGCCTCGGAAACCCAAGGAGGGGTTGCTATGAGTCGATCCGACTCTATGGTAGGGCAGTGAGTTTATAAGCCTAGCAATCACGTTTTAATTGCCTTTCAAACTTCCTTAACACTTAAAACATCTTCCTGTTATCTTTATTCATTCATTCTTTGTGAGTGCCACTAATGCCAGATCCCTCGCAGGCCTTAGTCCTATCTAAGTAACTTTGTTCCTTCCCTCCAATAGCTATTTCTCCAATTTCCATTTTATTTTCAGATGTCTTAGTTAAGTGGTTCTCATAGTTTGGTCCCTAACCACAGCATCAACATCATCTGCAAATTATCAGGCTCACCCAGTAAGTACCCCAGGGATGTGGGACAGCAACCTGTGTTTTAACGAGCTCTCAGAGGGATTTTGATACACGCTCAAGTTTGAAAACCATCTTTTTAATTCCACAGTTTGGTATTAATTACCTAAATAGATCAAAGACCAATATCGGTTGGTGTGTGTTCTGGTGTGTATATCCTTAACAACAAAATATACGTTAAAAAAAAAAAAAAAAAAATCAGTATCTGCTTCTGAACTCACCTCAGGCCTCTCCAAGGAGTATCCATTTCAAATGCACCTGATGGGACCCAACAAGGACCATACTTAAAGTAAGATTTTTCTAGTACTGATGGGAATGATTGTTGTTGTTTGCCATCGAGTCGGCCCCGACTCATAGCGACCCCTCCTTGGGTTTCCGAGGCAGTATCACTACGGAAGTAGGATTGCCCAACCTTCCTTCCGAGGAGTGGCTGGTGGGTTTGAACCGCCAGTCTTCTGGTGAGCAGTCAAGTGCCTTAGGCACTATGCTACCAGAGCTCCTGATGGGAATGATAGTGCCACTTTATGTTGTTGTTGTTGTTGTTATGTGCCGTCGAGTCGGCCCCGACTCATAGCGACCCCTCCTTGGGTTTCCGAGGCAGTATCACTACGGAAGTAGGATTGCCCAACCTTCCTTCCGAGGAGTGGCTGGTGGGTTTGAACCGCCAGCCTTCTGGTGAGCAGTCAAGTGCTTTTAGCCACTTTATAGTGTCCCTAATTTCAGAACCAACACAGGCCGGATTCTCCAGGGCTCTACCAAATGAAAAGGAGCTCTGGTAGCCTAGTGCCTAAGGCATTTGACTGCTACCAAGCAGGCTGGCGGTTCAAACCCACCAGCCACTCCTCCAGGAGGAAGATTGGGCAATCCAGCTCGGAGACCCAAGGAGGGGTCGCTATGAGTCTAATCGACTGGACCGCAGTGATTTCGTTTTTTTTTTTTGGTACCAAGTGAAAACGAGCTCTGGTTGCTCAATGGTAAAGCATTCGGCTGCTAACCAAAAGGTCGGCTGTTACAACCCACCAGGGCTCAGCAGGAAAAAGATTAGGCAGTCTGCTTCTGTCAAGATTTACAGCTTTGGAAATCCTATGGGACAGCTGTACTCTGTCCTACAGGATCGCTATGAGTCGGAATAGACTCCATGGGCAGTGGGTTTTTGGATGAACTGAAAATGGGCCCCACTGGGTTCTAGGATAGTATTTTCACAGACTAAACACAGCCAGGCACTGTAAGCCTGTGGGTTTGGAGCTTTGGTCCGGGTCAGGCTGAGTCAGGCCAGGAGTCCAGGTCGAGGAGAGAGTCTTGTGGGCCCCCAGCCGGGTTGGGTTCGAGCTTTGGACCAGAGGACAGGAACTAGAAGCCACGACCATACCACGCTGATTCGCCTAGCTGAGGGGCACAGTCAGGGACCCAAAAAACCGGGTTTGCGGTCCTCAGGCACGGAAACCGCACCCTCCTGGCTCCAGACGCCGGCGGGGCGGAGTCACGCGGGCGCAGCACCCGCGGAGAGACGCGCCGCGCGGCCCGGCGCTGCATCTCGGCTGAGGCAGATCAGAGGACACAGCGCGAGCGGCTGCACCGCCCGCTTGGGTCAGCATCGTGCGCATGCGTGGACCCGGCGCCATTTTGGTGGCCGGGCGCGGAGGTGATTCCACACTGAGGAGAGCGCGGCGGCCGAGGTGGCAGTGGCAGCATTCGTGTGCTCGAGTCTGAATCGCCGAAGGAGGAGGCCGTGGAGGAAGAGGTGGCGGCGGTGGCGTTGGTCGTAGCGGTGGCGGAGGAGGCGGGTACGAATCAGCTGCGGGCGGAGACATGGCCAACATCGCGGTGCAGCGAATCAAGCGGGAGTTCAAGGAAGTGCTGAAGAGCGAGGAGGTCAGAAATGAACTCCCGGTCATCCCCCACCTCAGCCCAGGGTGGGAGGGCCCTTCTGGCGGCGACCCCGACATCCTTGGTTACCCCTGGGTAGCCTGCCCTGCGGCCGCCCTACTGCCTGTGGGGAAGCAGTATCCTCCCCCCTCTTCCTTCCGCCGCCTTCCTCTCCCCTCCCAGGGCCCTGGGATGGACGGTCTTTGCCGGTGGGAGATCTGGGGTGGAACACGTTTTGGGGATCAGGTCAGAGAAGAGGTGCACTTCTCCTACGGGTGTGAGCTCTAGAGAGACCCTCGAAGCCGTGGCAGCAGCTGGAAGTGTGGCTGCGGATGGGGAGGGTGCAGGCCGAGCCTGAGAAAAACCGGGAAGTGGCATGGGGGAAGGGGAAAGGTGGTAACAGGATCCGACGGGAGCTTTGCGGCTTGAAGGCCCACACTTTTAAGGGTTTTCTGGGTTATTGCCTGTCAGGCCTTCGCCATCCTTTCCTTAGGAAAGGAGCGATGAGAGCTTCTAGGTATTGATGAAAGGAGGAAGAAAGACAGAATTACTCCTTCAGTTGGGTGTTGGGAAGGAATGGGAGACCTAATGGTATATTCCATCTTATCTGAGTGAGGGGATTAAGGAATTTCACCTGAAATAGGAAATTGATTCCAAATTAGATCATTATGTCATTAACACTTACCCCCAAATTCTGGGCTGCTGCTTTATTGACATCCAAAGGTTTCTGACGAGGTAAATGCAAGTTGTTTGATTAAAGCATTTAAATATCTTTAGAACAAATAGTATGGTGTATGAGCAGCTTATTTCAAAATACTGTTTACAAGTTACAGATCAGAGTCTCTCCTAAGACAGTGCCTCTGTTGACTCTGTAGATGTTATACCATGAAACTTGATTATCATTTCCCCTCATAGTTCACCTAAATCTTATTTTTGAAAAATAGCCCTATGCAAAACATGAGATTTCAAAAACAGAAACAAAACAAGAAAACCCATGGGATTTCACCAGAATAGTATGTTGTTGTATATCTCTCTATTAAGGTGAGTAGTAAGTTTAGCAGGACATATATCTAAAGTGATTTTAAAAAGATAATTTATCTTAAGCTGTTCTTGAGTCTTAGAGTTGTAGGTACTTTAGTGCTGCTCACAATTACTTATATAAGAGATTGAAAACATTATACTAATTTAATTCAAAACTATGTCAGTATCAGTAGTTTTTCGTACCCGAATGAACAAAAATACCAAGTTGTTTTCCCCACTTGAGTTTAACAAAGAAAGACCAAAAAGTTACACTGAAAATCATCATTGTTTTGTAGATGTCACTACCATTGTTGAGTATATCTGTATTTTTTGCCTTGTGTTGGTGCTTTGATAATGTCAATTATTTTTGAAATTCAGCGTTCTAAGTCTGTGATGTAATTGACATAAGTCTGATAGCACTTGGGCTTTATTTGTGCCACTGAGTCTACAGTGATACTGTATCTTTCCATATAAACATTGAGAAAATAATTATTTAAAATTATTCAACCATGACAAATGCAGATTTATTGAATGTGTGTAGTATATAAGTAATGATCTGTTTTACAGAGCATATGTATGAACTCTGACACATTTGTTCAAGTGCCAAAACTCTGAATGGAAGGATGACTTTGTATTTTTGTGGTACAGTGCGGAAATAGAGTACTGATACACAGTGAAAAAAAGATTCTGACTTTTTATTTAATTCCTGGATAGTTGACAAAGCAAATAAAAAATTGCAACTAATATTGTTCTCAATAGCCTAAAACATACTTTTTTTATAGTAAGATTGTGCAATCTGAAACTTAATAGACTTCTAATACCTTATTTTCCATTGCTGAAAGGTGGTAAGGTTTACTGCTGTAGTATTCATATTGGTTGATCACTTTACTTATTATGAGATGACTTTTCACCATGATATTCTTAGTACTTAGGTTGCCAGAAATACTTATATTGCTCTGATAATGGATACTTTAAAAATAATACTGTTACATGTAAGGGATGATGTAGACTTACTTCAAATAAGTGTCATAGTATTTTAAGAGGAAAAAAACAGGAAATGCAGACAGAAGAGTTATTTTTTTATTTTTTGAGAACAGTACCCTTATGAAAGGAAACTTCTTACGAGAAAGTAAGTTGCAAAGAACATTTAGGAAAAGAGAGAGATGATTTAATTTTGGAATAAATATAACCAATAAAGAACTTTCTTTTCTTTTTTTTTTAAATTGTGATTTGGGTGAAAATTTACAGAGCAAATACACTTTCCATACAGCAGTTCACATACACTTTGTCTCTTGACATTGACCACAGTTTACCACAATGCAACATCTCCCCTCCTACTTCCTTCCGATAGTTACCTCTTCCCTGTGTCCATGCCTCCATGCACTCCTGCCCCCTGAGCTGTCTCTCTGTGCATAAGCAGCCCTTCTTTCTATAAATAGCTTTATTTTCACTGACTTTTTTTGTTACCAACTCTGCAGGACTTGTAGTATAGCCCATGTTATTTCCTTTTTACATTTTAAGTGGGTAAATGCAGTATTTTGAGTAGCTGGTTAACTAATGTTTTTATCATGTTGTTTTATGCAAAATCTCCAGGTTACCAAAGTTTATTTCACATGCTCATGTTTACACAGAATATTGGTTAATTTAAGTAGTAGTATTATTTTGGCCTTTTAAGTGCCTATGTAAAAATAATTAACGATTGCTGAATTCTGGTCATAAGAGGTTATAAACAGCCATTCTTAGAGTGTGCTTTTAATTAAAATATAATGTCCAAGATACATTTAAAAAAAGCAAGATGCAGAATAGTGTGTAGAGGGCCATGATTTGTGTCAGAAGGAGGAGTATTTGTGTATGCGCTTATACAGGTGAAAGGATTAATGAGAAATTAGTAACATTGACTGCCTCTGTGGAGGGGAATTGGGTGTTTGATGTATAAGGGTGTATAGCGCTCTTGAATTTTGAGTCATGCAACATGTTATTTACTCAAAGTAAATAAAACTCACTCACTGCTGTTGAGTCGAATCCGACTCATAGTGATGCCTCCTTGGGTTTCTGAGGAGGTATCACTACAGACGTAGATTGCCCAGCCTTCCTTCTGAGGAGTGGCTGGTGGGTTTGAACCACCAGCCTAGCAGTCAGATGTCTTACGCATTATGCCACCAGAGCTCCCCAAAGTAAATAAAGTAGTAAATAAAAGCACCATCCAGACCACATTTTTTAATTTGAAGACTGGAAACTCATCTTTTTATAATCAGATATAAGCGTTTAAATCTTAGGATGAATTAAATGATGTTTGAAAGTTGTTAGGGTTGGAAAATTGACTGAAAGTGAATTTTATGGTAGGTTGAATTATTTTGGGGTTGAGTTACATAAGTGAATTAATTGTGACGGTATAGTAAAAAAAAGAAAGTAGTAGTATTCAGAACTTGTATTATTTACTACCAGTTATTACTGCTAACAGGAGCTCTGGTGGCATAGTGCCTAAGGCATTTGACTGCTAATCAGAAGGTGGTTCAAACCCACCACCCACACCATGGAAGGAAGACTGGACAGTCTACTTCCATAAAGGTTTACCACCTTGGACACCCGAAACTCGAAGCAGGTTGCTGTGAGTTGGAATTGATTTGATGGCATTGAGTTTGAGTTGTGTTTTTGGTATTGATGCTAACAGCTAACTGCCACTTCATTTATATATTATTACTAATTGTTAGTAACAGATCTGAGAATTAAGAGTACCTGTTTCTTGGATGAGAAAACTGAGATTCAGAAAGGTTAAATAAGGTAAATTATTTGTCTGCAAATATATAGCATTGGGATTTGGATCCTGGTCTGTTTGTTTCTACACTGTCATGACTTGCCAGTGATAGGCATGCTTTTAATTATTTAAATAAATGTTATCTGTAATTAACTTAATACAAGATTTAGTTGAATTTCAATATGCACAGTATTTTAAAATTTGAAGATTAATGAATTAAAATGCCCCTAAATCAACACACATAACTCTTGCTTGTTCTTATACGATATGGTATCTGTATTTTTTCATATTGCAGTTGCACATTGGCAGCATTTTCTAGGCCTCTTGAACCAAAAAAAAAAAACCTCACCATTGAGTTGATTTGACTCATAGCGACCCCCATTGGGTTTGCCCCATCTTCTTTCCATCAGACTCTTATAGGGAATGCTTAAATCTATGTCATAAACAAATTGCTTTCATAGAAGCTAGTCTTGTATATTAAGTTTGCTTCAAACATTTAAATGATGTTGTGTATCATTTACTTTTTGGTTTAGGTTATTCCATATAGAACTAGTTGTAAATCTTAATTCTTGATTTCTGTAGACCATGGTTTCTCAACCTCAGCATTGTTGACATTTTGGGTGGATAGTTTTCATGGGTGGCTCTCCTTTGTATTGTAGGATGCTTAAGAAGCATCCCTGACCTCTGCATACTAGATACCAGCATTACCAGTTTCCACCTCCACCCCTCTTGTGACAACCAGAAATTTCTCTAGACATTGTCAGTTGGTGAGAACCACTTAAAACTCTTTTGAAGAAAAAAATGTGAGATACATAGTATAATTTATCTAAAGAATGAGTAGACAAAGAATATATAGCAAGGCCACTACTGACTTACAATTTTCTATTTTAGTCTTTAAAATTTTAAGTTTTTCCTCTTTTTTAAAAAAAAAAAGAAAAGTTTTTTTTTTTTAAAAAAAAAAACAACAGTAACAACAAAAAAACAGTTATGTAAGTTATAGTCTATAACTTACCTTATAGGATTCTGGGTATGGGTTGGGTAATACAGCAATACTGTTTGAGGTGTATTTCTTGTTTTATTTATTAGAAAGACTCATCTCTGTTCATCTGGCATCGACTTAGATGCATCTGCAAGCCACCTCTGTGTAAAGAGTATACATATACTCTTATTTCTTGGTAAATAGTTTATCAGCAGTTATTGGGCATATTAACTACAGCCTCAAGAGACTAATCTGGTTGGAGAGGCAGGACAGACAAAGGATAGAAAAAGCAACATAGTGTCCAGGTGTGTTAAATGCTTGGTGGAGAGAGTAAATACTGTGGGAGTTCTGAGGGTATGTATATGGAAAGGGAGAATCTGGAGCTGGATTTTTAAAGGAATTTAAGACTGATCGCAGGTGTCAGGAGATAGTCCCAAAGGATTTACAAGAATACTGTAATTTGTAAGTAAATGATGTCTTCTGTCGGTGCCTGGAATGGAAGTAGGGGGCAGAAGAAATAATTGATAAAATTAGGCAAGAAACATTTACATTTTTAGAACAGAAAGTTTGTATAGCTCTGAAACATACAAACATAGTTTGGAGGTAGATCACATATCTGAGTTTCTTCATTGTTATGTTTTTTTAAAAAAACAAAACAAAACAACTTTATATTGAGGTAAAATATAATAAAGTGACCAGCACCCAAATCAAGCAACAGAACTTTATCAGCACCATCAAGACTATCTCTCCTGTTACTTTCTGGCTTTTAATACACAAAACCAAACCTACTGCCACTGAGTTGATTTCAACTAGTAGCAACCCCATAGGACAGAGTAAAACTGCCCCATAGGGTTTCCTGAGCTGTAAGTAAGTCTTTACAGAAGCAGACTGCCGTGTCTTTCTTTTGTGGAGTGGTTGGTGGGTTTGAACCACTGAACTTTTGGTTAGCAATCAAATGCTTTAATTGCTGCACTAACAGAGCCCTTTCTGATAGCACAGATCAGTTTTTTTCTGCCATTTATTTTTGTTCTTTTTCATCTTTTATTTAGAATTTTTATGTATAATTTAGAGCACATAAAACATTAGAATGTTTGTTGTTAGTTACCACTCCCGACTCCTGGTACCCCATGCACAATGGAGCAAAATTGCTGCGTACCATACCTGTGAATGGTTAAGGATCAGACCTTATGATCCATAGGGTTTTCACTGGCTGACTCTTGGAAGCAGATTGTCAGGTCTTTTTTCCTAGTCTGTCTTAATCTTAAATCTTTGCAGCATCATAGCAGTATCGAACCTGAGTCTCTGGCGTGGAAGGTGATAATTCTATCACAGAACCACCACTGTTAATGCTCTGGGCTGCTAAGCAAAAGGCTGGAGCTCAAGTCTACCCAGAGGTGCATCAGAAAAAAGGCCTGGCAATCTACTTCCAATAACTTCACCACTGAAATCCCCATGGAGCACAGAACTACTCTGCCACACATGGGCTTGTCTCCACAGCATCATTAGAGTAGTAATACACATATTCTTAAGTAGCAGCATGAATAAGGACATTGTAAGTGCATGGTTAATATTCTTTTGTTTGTTTTTTTTGGTGGCACTCTACAGAACCAAACATAACGTCTGTTCACAATTTCTACATAGCACAGATTAGTTTTGAGTATGTTTGAGTAAAAGAACAGATACAAGAATATATACTATAAGATTCATTTTTGTTGTGGGAAAGCTTTCAAAAGATGCCTTTAAAAGTCTTTGTTCAGAATGTCCATCAGCAGGTGAATGTATTTTTTAAAAAAGTATACTATATACATACAATGGAATATGATTCAGTCATAAAGAGAAATGAAGTTCTGATACATGCTGTGACATGGATAAACCTTGAAAATAAGCATCTGGAGTAAGTAGTCATAGAGACGAAAGTAGATAAGTGGTTACCAGGGTTGGAGGGAGGAAGAATGAGTAGTTATCACTTAGTGGGTTCAGAGTTTAGAAGAAAATAATGAAGGATTTTTTTTTGCCCCTCCCCCAATTTTTTTGTTTAAAAATATAGTAATGGTGTCTAGAAAATATGTTTCTAAAATGCATTGAATTTTTTTTTTTAACTGTATTGAATTTTGGATTGAAAGAGACTTTAGGTCGAGGCTACACTTCTCATCTGTAAGATCAAGAAACTGAGTCCTACAGAGATTGACTGATGCTCAGTGACACAAAGTAATTAATAGTGAACCCAGGTAGCAGTCTACTCCATATTGCCATTGTGCATAGTTCCTTTGTGGGCATGTCCTTTTGGTAAAAATACTATAAAAACCAAATACTAATAAGTGTTTTTTTTTAAAAAAAAAAAAAAAAAAAACACTGCCATCAAGTCAATCCTGATTCCTAGTGACCCCCTTTGGGTTTCCAAGGTGTTAAATCTTTACAGAGGTAGATTGTCCAGTCTTCCTTCCACCGAGTGGCTGGTGGGTTGAACCGCCAACCTTCAAGTTAGCAGTCAAATGCCTTAGGCCCTATGCCACCAGAGCTCCTTAATAAGTATTTGTTGTTTTGTGCCATCGAGTCAGACCTGACTCATAGCGACGCCTCCTTGGGTTTCCGAGGTGGTATCACTACGGAAGTAGATTGCCCCATCTTCCTTCGGAGGAGTGGCTGGTGGGTTTGAACCGCCAGCCTTCTGGTTATAAGAAGGGGTAAAATATTTATGTGTATCTTGCTTTTTCTCTCACTAATGCTGTGAGAATTTTTTACTTGCCATAAGGCAAAGATATTTACCTCCTGAAGCATAATAGAGTAAGCTTAGCTAAGAGATTAAGAGTGTGGGCATTGTAATTAGATTTGAGTCCTGACCCTTCTACTTAACATCCGAAAACACTGACTCTTGGTCTCAGTTTCCTTTATCTGCAAAAATGGGGATAATAATACCCATCTGGGAAGATTAAACAAGAGTTTTCAGTGCTGAGAGCAATGCCTGGGACATCCTCAACATACAGTAAGTGGATAGCTGTTAAATGTTAGAATTATTAAGCTGTCCTTTCCTGTTCTGCTTATTACTGGTCTTGGATCATAAAGTGTTCCCTCAATGGTTTAGTGATTATGGGAATTAGCCTCAAGTCTTAGATAAGGGGTTGTAGCACTTCTGATAGCATTTCTTTGCCATCTGTGATCAGTCCAATCAACCCGTGGGACTGGTAGGTAGGGAAGATAACAAAAACAAAAAAAATATGTGGGCCTTGTTCTCACCATGATTGTTAATCTTTCTTTAGGAGACATTATAAATTGGATAAAAGTTTATGTTTAAATGTGACATTTTTAAGTTAAAAAAAAAAGTTTACTTGGGAGACTTTCAAATATATAGGGTTAGGAGGTTTTTCTGACCTTTTTGATGTGGTTCTTGTCTCCTTGAACTGGACTAAAGAATCCAGATTCTTACCCTGTAGTATAATCTTAAATTCCTGTGTAAATCTATTTGAAATTTAGGTTTTGGAAGCTAGAGATTGGCCGCTCACAGCCATTTAATTCTGAAAAATTGTATGGACTTCATCTTATTCAAAACCCTTTTTCCTTTCTCCTCTCATGTTTTTTGCTTTCACTGCAAATTTAAAATAAACTACCCATAGCTGAATGCCTCCCATGTGACGTTTTAGATGTATGACAGCTTTATGAGATTGATGTTATTCTTGTTTTACAGATTTAGAAAGTTACAGCTCTGAAATTAACTTTTTCACTAATTTAGTGGTGGAACAGGGATTTGGAACCTGTCTCTGACTCTAAAACATTAATGATGATGGTGGGAAGAGTAGTTTATACTTACATCTGCTACTTGCTCCCAATCCATTATTATTTTTTTTTCAACCCATTATTTTTAAAGACTTAAAATTAAGAAATATTTCATACTTAGAAATAACGGAAAATAATACGTAAAGACCTTTGTATCTGTGGCACAGCTTTAACAGATTTTAAAGTTCTCATACTGGTTTAAGGACTTTTTTCCCCCTCAAAAAATGAAACAAAATATACAGTTGAAGCTTACTTTGTATCCTTTCCTTATTCCATTCTTCTTTCTTAACCACTATGCTGAAGTTGACCTTCTCATGCATATTTTTGTATGTGCTATTCATAACAATGGCATTTTCGAGTTTTTTTATTTTAAAAAAACTTTTCAGATGATTATTATACTCATTCTGGGATTTTTCCTCTCATCATTTAATTTGAGATTTACCCATGAGAATGCAGAGTTCCTTAAATTATATAATATTCCTTGTCACAATTTCTTTATCTATTTTCCTGTTAATGACATTTAGTTCCAGTTTTAGCTAGTGCAAAAAAAGGATGCATTGAACTTTAATAAATGTTTTTTTGGGTGTGTAGAATTTTTCTAGGAAGTAGAATTACAGCACCAGAGAGGATTTGCATCTTCTTCGTTACTGGATAATGCTTTCTTGTTCTCCAGATGGTTGAATTAATGGAGGGTTTGCTATGAGTCGGGTCTGACTCAATGGCAAGTAACAACAAACTAACACAGTATAGGTAGTCCCTGACTCACAGTATATTTGAGTTACGAAGAGCTGCACTTAAAATTTGACTGTTATTTAAATTTTTTTAACTACATTTTGCCAATTCATCCTTTTACAGGTGTACAATTTATAGACAGCAATTACAGTAATGGTCTGTGCAACTCTGCCCTTCATCAATGCGATTTTCCTATCACTGTTAACACCTCTTTTCCCTTTTCCTGCTGTCCCTGGAAAGGGACCCTAATAAACTTTGGTCTCCATACCTGTGTCTTCTGTTTTTATGTAAGTGAGGTAGGTCATGCCGTATTTGTAATTCTGTGTTTGACTTATACCACTCAGCATAATGTTTTCAGGGTGCATCCGTACTGGAGCATGTACCAAGACTTCATTTTTCCTATTGGCTAAGTAGTAGTCCATTGTATGTATGCACTACATTTTGTTTATCCATTCATCTGTTCATGGGCAATTTAGGTTGTTTCTACCTTTTGGCTATTATGAATAGTGTGGCAGTAAACATTGGTGTACCAGTCTCTGTTTGAGTCTGTACTTTCAAGTCTTGGTTATATACCCAGGAGAAGAATTGCTGGTTCATATGGTAGTTCTGTGTTGTAGTGCCTAAGGCATTTGACTGCTAACCAGAAGGCCGACAGTTCAAACCCACCAGCTACTCCTCGGAAGGAAGATTGGGCAATCTACTTCTGTAGTGATACCACCTCAGAAACCCAAGGAGGGGTCATTATGAGTCGGTTCCGACTTGATGACAGTGAGTTTGGGATTTTTTTTTTGTTTTTATGGTAGTTCTATTTTCAGTTTTTTTGAGGAACTGCCACACTTTACCACAGTGGTTGTACCGTTTTGCATTCCTACCAGCAATAGATATGGGTTCCAGTTTCTCCACATCCTTGCCAATATTTGTTATTTTCTGTTTGTTTTTTTCTTATCTTAGGCATCCTAGTAGGAGTGTAATGGTATCTTATTATGGGTTTGATTTGCGTCTCTCTGGTGGTCAGTAATGCTGAGTATTTTTTCATGTGTTTGGTAGCCATTTGAATGTTCTCTTTGGTGAAATGTCTATTCACTTTTGCCCATTTTATGATTGGGTTATTTGTCTTGTTGTTGAAGTTTTATGTATATATTTTGGCTTTTAGATTCTTTTTGAGTAAATAGTTTCTGAAGATACACTTCATGCCAACGTTGTTGTTGTTAGGTGCCATTCAGTTGGTCATTGAAAGTGACCATGTGTACAACAGAATGAAGCTTTGCCCAGTCCTGTGCCATCCTCACAATCATTGCCATGCTTGAGCCCATCGTCATAGCCGCTGTGTCGGTCCATCTCACTGAGAGTCCTCCCCTTTTTCACTGACCTTATACTATCCCTAGCATGATATCTGCAAAAAAGACATGGAAGCAACATCTTCTGACCTCTTTACAATAGGGAGACAGAATCACCATCAGCAGCCCAAGGATTATTCCTTTGAGAACAGACACGTCACCACCCTCCAGCCTTTTTACCAACTCTGATACCGCCCATCCTTCCCAGCACTCACTGCTTCTCTGCTGGGTTTGTTAATTCATTGCAGTGGCTACACAGAACTCACAGAAAATACAATTATGGAGTTTATTAGGGAAGTGACAAGCTACAATTCAGGTTCTGGACTGTGCTCAGGATACAGTTCTTCGATTAGGACAGTCTTCCCTCTGCTATGCCCTCAGGCATGCCTCTCTGGCCCTTGGCCTCTTGGTCTGGCTTCTGTTCTTGGGAAAGTATTATAAGCTCTTCTAGCTTTACCTATTGGTACACTTAGGTGCACCCCAGTCCGCTGGCAAGGCTGCCACTCTGTCTTATGCCTGTTGCTTCCACTGCCACTGTCTCAGCCAGTGTTTCTGCCAGGGCGTCTCTGCCACGGAGGTCCAGTGCAGGGATCTCGGGTCCAAGGACGTTTTCCACTTCACCTCAAGCTCTTCTCTGCATGGCAGTGAGATCCATCCTCCCACTAGATTTCTACACACCTTATTTGTATGGTCCCACTCAGTAATGTGGTATGAATTAAAAAGACCATGGCTAGAAAAGCCATACCAAGTGATTCATTACACCACAATATCCTTCTTGAGGGACTGGTCCCTTCTGACAATGTGATCAAAGTATGAAATACAAATTCTGCCCTTTTTCGTTTCTTAGGAGCATTTCGGCTGTACTTCCTCCAAGACAGATTTGTTCATTCTTCTAGCAGTCCATGATACATTCACTATTCGTCACCATCACCATAATTCAAATACATCAGTTCTTCTGTGGTCTTCTTTATTTGTTGTCCAGCTCTCACGTGCATATGAGTCTGTTGAAAATGTCATGACTTGGGTAAGGAGCACCTTAGTCTTCAAAGTGACATCTTTGCTCTTAAACGCTTTAAAGAGGTCTTTTGCAGCAGAATTGCTTGAGCAAAGCCAATAGCTTTTCTTTTTACTTTTTT
>NW_006921763.1:931746-934527 GCF_000298275.1 Orycteropus afer afer
TGGTAAGATTTATTCCCAAGTATTTTATTTTTTTGGTAGCTATTGAAAATGGTATTGATTTCCTTATTTCTTTTTCAGCAGTGTCTTTGCTGGTGTAGAGGGGATAATCCATTGTTGAAAGCTAGGCCTGAGGGCATTGCCCCTGCTGCTGCTTCTAAGAATTTTATGGTTTCAGTTTGCATGGTGAATTTGTTTTTGTGTATAGTGTGAGGTATGGATCCTGTTACCTTTTTCTGCATGGGGAAAATCCAATTTTTCCAGCACTGTTATTGAAGAGACTCTTTCCCCATCAGATGGACTTAGCACTCTTAACAAAAATCAGTTGACCACAGATGTGTGGGCTTATTTTTGGATTCTCAATTCTATTCCATTGGTTTATGTGTTTCATGCCAGTACCAGGCGGCTTTGATTACTGTAGCTGTATAGTATGTTTTAAAATCAGAAAATGTGTGTCCTACTTTGTTATTCTCTTTCAGCATAGTTTTAACTATTAAGAGCTTCTTGCCCTTTCATTTGAAGTTGAGGATTGGCTTTTGTATTTCTGTAAAGGATATTGGAATTTTGATCAGGATTGTGTCTTAACAGTATTAAGCCTTCCAAGCCATGAAAATGGAACATCTTTCCATTTATTTAGATCTTCTTTAATCTCTTTCAATAGTGTATTATAGTTTTCATTGTATAAATCCTTTATGTCCCTGGTTAGATTTATTCTTAGGTATTTTCTTCTCTTAAGTGCTCTTGTAAATGGAATTGTTTCCCTAATTTCCCTTTCAGATTTCTCACTGCTACTGTATAGAAATTCAACTGATTTTCGTTTGTTGACATTATACCCTGCAACTCTGCTAAATTCCTCTATTAGCTCTAAAAGTTTTCTTGTGGACTCTGGGATTTTCTATAAGTAGGCTCAAATCATCCATGAATAGTTATAATTTTACTTTTTATCTAATCTGGGTACCTTTTATTTCATATCTTACTGTTCTGGCTAGGATGTCATTAGAGGTAATTTTAAAATATCTCACATCACTCTCTAGGGTCTGTAGCCTATAGAAAATCAAAGGCTGTAGAAGAAAGTCAGAATCTTCATACTGTTTTTCTAGCCTACATTTCCAGACCTATTTCCTGTCAAGTCTCAAATACACACATGCATGCCTACTCTGTAAGACATTCTACACCCAAAGTAAGGAGTCTGGGTAAGATTTGTGTTTTTTAAAGACCGCTTTGACTGCCATGTGGACAATGAATTAAGATTGACTATGTGATGGAAAAGAATATAACCAAAAAACCAAACCTATTGCCATCGTTGATTCTGACTCTTAGCAACCCTGTAGGACAAAGTAAAACTGCCCCATAGGGTTTCCAAGGATGTAATCTGTGTGGAAACATATTGCCACATCTTTCTCCTGCAGAGTGGCTGGGGTTTGAACTGTCAGCCTGCCAGCAGCCAAACACTTAATCACTGTATCTCTAGGGTATCATTGGAAAGGATATAGGAGTAGGAATTGAGTTTGACAGAATGTAACAAAAAAGTAATTCAAACAGATAGGAAAGAAGTCTGGCGAGACATAGTCCAGGCTTGCTTGGTTAGAGGCTTTACAGTACTAATAGACTACTTCTACCTTTCCAGTTACTATTCTTACGGGTATGACCATTGTTCTCACATTCACCAAATGACTGCCAGAAATCCAGATAACATGTCTGAGTTTCAGAAGAAGAAAGGCATATGGCATATGCCAGCTGATTTGCCCCCTGTAAAGAGCTTTCTTATGCCCTGTTGCATGAATTCTGTTTTTATTTCTTTAGCCGGGACTGTGTCACATAACCACTTCTTGCTTTAAGAAACCTTAGGAAATGTTTTCTTCAATTCAGTATATTGCTTCCCAATTAAAACTAGGGTTTCCTTTGTATGGAAGAAAGGGAATTGGATGGGCAACTAGCAGCTTTTGCCATGTAGGGAAGGGGTGAACTGTTTGTAAGAATGAACTGAGGAAGATCAGTTGGGAAGCCATTCTTGGTAGCTTAGCAAAAAATGATTGTATCTTGGGCTAAGGTTGAATAGGGAGTTGAAGAGAAGTATTTGGGATGTGTTTTGAAGGCAGAATCAACAGAACTTACTATTAGATGTAAGGTGCAGAGGAAAAGTAAAGAAGCTTAGAAAAAAACAAATTGTGTGTGTGTCTGTGAGAGAGAGAGAGATTTATATGAAAGTTTACGGAGCAAATTCATTTTCCTTACAGCAGTTCATGCGCATTTTGTTTCATGACATTGACTGCAATCCCCACATTGTAATAGCTCTGTTCCCACCTCCTCCCTGTGTCCTCCTTTCCTATGCTTTCCTGCTCCCTGAGGCTGTTTCCCTGTGCAAATAACTGCCTTTCTCTTCTTCCATGATTGATCTTCTAAGCAGTGTATCTACCTGATTTAAGTTAATGTTCACCCCATAAGCCTATCTATTGTTGAGCTGGAAGCCATAGAAATGAGTTCAGTTCCAGGCCTGAAGGGTAACTAGGGGCCATAGTCGGAGGTCTCATCAGACTCCAGCAGACCAGTAAACCTGGTCTTTTTTATGATTTTGAGTTTTGTTCACATTGTTCTCCTACTCTATCCAGGATCTCCTGCACTGATCCATTTCCAAGTGGTTGATGGTGGTAGCAGGGTACCATCTAGTTCTGGTCTCATGATCATATAGGCTGAGGTTCACGTGGTCCACTTGTCCTTTGGACTCATTGTTTCCATATGTCTTTGATTTTCTTCATTCTTCTTTGCTCTGGACAAGGAGAAACC
>NW_006921763.1:937228-960543 GCF_000298275.1 Orycteropus afer afer
ATGATGAATGATTTTCTTGATAAGCTGTTGGAGTCTATTGGCTAGGATTTTGTTGAAGATTTTTGCATCTATATTCATGAGAGATATTGGTCTGTAGTTTTCCTTTTGGGTGATGTCTTTTCCCGGTTTTGGTATTAAGGTTATGCTTGCTTGCAAGCTTTTAAGACCCCAGTTGCTACTCACCAAAGTAGGTCATAGAACAATGTTTTTGCACAGTATGTTATGTCAGTTGAGCTTAATGTCCCCTGTAGCCATGGTCCCAAGCCCACAGGTCCAACAACTTGCACCATCAGGGTGGGTGACTGTGCCTAAGAAGTTACTGTAACTTTGCTCCCTGTTTGTTCTGTTTATATGGACATTTTTATAGCACATAACAAATACATATGTAGAAATATTGTCAGCCAACCTAATATATATATATAGCCATGGTTGTAATCTCTTTTACGTGGACATACCTGATCATTCAGGCTGTCTGTCTATCTATTTACTCATAGATTAATGTTTATCATCACTGATAACATAAGAGTACCTAGATTTTTGTCTTTAGCAACTAGATAAATGATGGTGCTAATTTCTGAGATGGAAAGAGTGAAGGAGGAGCAAATTGGAGGTATGGAGGAAGATCAAAAATTTTGTTGTTTCTTGTTAAGTTTTAAGGTGAGGAAATAACAAGTGAGCAGTTGAATATATGAGTTTGGAAGTCAGATCTGGAGAGAGATTTGAGCATCATGTATATAGCTGGTATATATGAAGCCCTAGACTGGGTGACTTAACTGTGGGAGAATTTGGTTAGAAAAGGAGAGGATCAAGAACAAAGGCCTCTGGGTGTGGGGGCTCAGTACCATAATCTCAGGGGATGCTAAAGTCAGTTGACATAACATACTCCACAAAGACAGTGTTCTGCATCCTACTTTGGTGAGTAGTGACTAGGGATTTAAAAGCTTGTGAGTAGCCATGTAAGGTGCAACTGTTGGTCTCTCCCCATCTGGAGCAAAGAGTGAAAAAAATCAAAGAGGCAAGGGAACAGTTAGTCCAGAGGACTAATGGAATTAGCACACAAACCCCAGCCTCCACAACCATGCAACCAGAAGAGGTAGGTGATGGCTGGCTACCACTGCTGACCACTCTGAAATGGATTACAATAGGGGGTCCTGGATAGAATGTGAGAAAATTGTGGAACAGAGCTCAAAATCATTAAAAAAAAAAAAAAAAAGACAGGCTTACTTGTTTGATAGAGACTTGGAACCCCTACGACTGGCCCTTAGACACCCTTTATGCCTGGAACCAAGCTCACCTTTGTGGTTCAACTTTAAGCCAAAAGATAGGCCTATAAGGTAAACAGTCATACCAGGAAAGTATGCACTCATTAAAATAGTCAACCATAGAGATCAAAAGGGCAGCATTTGCCCAGTGATTAAGCTAAGAAGGCAGGTAGAGATAGGAAAGAAGGATGAAGGGAAATGATAAACATAGGGAGGAAGTGGGTAGAGTACTATTACATTGTGGAAATTGCAATGAATGCCGCAAAACAAAATGTGTATGAATTGTTGAGTGGAAAACCAATTTGCTCTGTATACTTTTTACTAATTGTGATTTGGGTAAATTAATAAAATTTTAATAAAACAATTAATGAAAGCAACCAAAACAGCAACAAAACCCTACGTTTTGTCCTGGGCCCCTAGCACAGTTTAAAGTTGAACCAAGGAGAGCTAATAAAGGAAAATAGGAGTGAGCCATCAGTGATGTATTAGGAAAGCCAAGACAGTGTGGTGTCATCAAAGCCAAAAGAAGACTGTTTGAAGAAGAATGGTCAGTTTTGTCATGTTGCAGATTAGAAGAAATGACCATTGAATATTATGTGTAGTGGTTACTGATGATCTTGACAAGGGTATTTTCATTGGAATGGTGCAGATGGAAGCCTAATTGAAGTGGATTGCTAAGAGAATGTGAGGTAAAAAAAATAGCAACTATCGCCAATTTTGTTAAGGAGTTTTGCTTTGACAGGGGAGCATAGAATAGCGAGCATAGCTAAAGAGTATGACATGTGAAAGATTATATTTTTCTTTGTTTTTTTAAATTCTGGTAGATACTAGAGTATGTGGTACGTTAGTGGTCATGAGAAACTGAATATGCTGGAGGGAAGGGAAGTAATTGAAGGTGCAAAGTCTTTGAGAAGAACAGAGGGAATAGTCTCCAGAACATTAGTGAAGGAATTGATGTTTAATAGGGGCAAAGATGCTAAATTCATAGCAGGAGAGCTGAGAGCATCTATTTGAATGCAGGTACTTTGATAGTTCTGGATGTGGGAAGACACATTTCTGTCTGAAATATGGTTTTCTTGAAATAGTAGTTAAGGTTATCTGAGAGTGGAGATGTGGAAGAAGAGAGTAGATGTTTTAAAGAGAACAAAAAGTTGTGTATTGGCCATTTTTGGAATAGAATTGCCAGGAAATGTTAAATGTCCATTTGAATTTGTGGTGTTGAGTGTTACATGAGACCAATTAGCGATGGTTGTGGGTTTTCCTTCAGCAATGCTTAGACGCTTGAGGGAGACATGGGAAGTGTTTGTTAATTTGGGAATGAGTTTAACATCAGGGCTTTGGCAAGTGAGTGTCATGAAGAAAGAAAATACTAAGTTTGTCAAGTATTTGCAAGGGAGCGAGTATAACAAATGCTCATGGAATCTAAGCTGGGTAAGGAGGGAAATGAGAACATTATGGTGATGGATAAATCATAATGATTGAAAAATGGTCAGGTTTCAAAGAAGCCAGTCAACTCCTAGATTTGGAATACAAAAGTAAGTGAATTTAAGATACAACTGTTGGTCTCTGCTCAGTCAGGAGCAGAGAATAAGAATAAAAAGGTAACCAAAATTTCGGAGAAGAAATACAAGTCTACCAGGCTGGTAGTCAGCATGAGCCAGGGCTTCATCTATCCCGAGACCAGAAGAATTAGATGGTGTCTGGCCACTACCACTGACCTTTCTGAAATAATTCTTCTTCTTCTTCTTTTTTTTTTTTTTTTTAATTTAACTTTTTGTTGTGATGGGTGAAAGTGTACAGAGCAAATTAGTTTCCATTCAACAATTGACGCACGTTTTATTTTGTAATACTGATTGCAATCCCCACGATGTAACAGTACTCTTCCTACTTCCTCCTCCCTGTTAAAATTTGTCCTTTTCTACCCTTTCTAACTTCCAAGCTTTCTTTCTGGGCAAATGCTAGCCTTTTGATTTCCTATGGTTGATTGTTCTAAAGAATGCATACCTTCCTTGATGTTATTGTTCACCTTATAGGGTTATCTGTCACTTAGCTGAAAGTTGAGCCACAGACATGAGTTCAGTTCCAGGCTTGAAGGTTGTTTAAGGGCCATCAGTCTTGGGCATTCTACCAGTCTCTATCAAACTGGTAAACCTGGTCTTTTTTTTATGATTTTAAGTTTTGTTCTGCATTTTTTCCCACTCTGTCCGGAACCTCTATTATGATCCCTTTGAGAGTGGTCAGTAGTGGTAGCGGGATACCATCTAGTTCTTCTAGTCTCGTGGTCGTGGAGGTGGAGGTTCATGTGGTCCATTAGTCCTCTGGAGTAATTGTGTCCTTACATCTTTGATTTTCTGCACTTTTCATTTCTTTGCCCCAGACAGGGACAGACCAGTAGTTGCACAAAACTCAAATTCTTAAAAAAGATGAGACTGACTGGACCAGTTGAGACCAGAGGACTCCCTGAGACTATTGCCCTGATACCCTTTTTAAACCTGGAGGTGAACTACTCCTGAGATCACCTTTTAGTGAAATAGCAGAGTTGTACACAAAATAAAGGGTACTACATGTAAGTATGGGGCTCTCCTAAAAAACCATGTGTATGAGACCAAAAGGTCAATATTTACTGTAAAGCAAAGATGAAAAGATAAGTGGGCACAAAAACTAAACTACTGGAAATGTAACAACCAAAACACAATTAGAATGAGTGCTGACATGTTGGGAAAAATGTAACTAATATCACTGAACAACTTGTGTGGAAATTGTCAAATGAAAGCCTAACTTAGTGTGTAAACTTTCATCAAAAACACAATGAAATATCATTAATTTTTTTTTTTTTTAAAGTACACTTAATCCAAGGAGATCAGGAATCTGAAAAATTTGAAATGGATTTCACAGAATGTGTGAAGATGGGTGAGGGCAAAATCATAAGTGTGACAATGAGTATAAAAACTATTAATATTTGTGAGGAACAAGACAGTTCTTGTCTCCTTTGCTCTTTGAGAATTTAGAAGACATGTGCTGCAAGGATGTCAAAAGTAAGCTACAGTCTGATCAACCACAGATACTACTATTGATACTAACATTTTTTTTCTTTTTAGCAAACCAAGATCTTAGTATGTATACTTGTAAAAATGACATGGAGGTGACATCTTCTGACCTCCTCTAACTTCACAAGAGAAAGACAGAATCACCATCAACAGCCCAAGCCTTATTCCTATGAGGCCAGACATGCCACCACCCTCCTTTTGCCAATTCTGACACCAACCATCCCTCCCATAGAACTCACTACTTCTCTGCTGGGTTCAGTAATTCATAATTCAGACAGAACTCACAGACAGTACTAACCATTATGGGGTTTATTAGGAAGTGACAGGCTCTAGTTCATGTTCAGGAACTCGCTCAGGATACAGTTCTTCAGTCAGGGCAGTCTCCCTTCTGCTGTCCCCTCAGGAACACCTCTTGGCCTACTGTCTGTCCTGCTTGGGCAAGTGTTACAAAGCTCTTTTAGTTCTGCCAATAGGTGCACCCCAATTCTACCAGCAAGCCTCCTACCTGGAAGCACTCAGCTTTCTGGTTCTATGGGCTAAGTAAGCCCACTGCTCTGTCTCCTGCTTCTTGGTTACACTGTTGCCATCTCTGCTGGGGATTCTCTCTGCCAGGGAGATCCAGGGCAGGGATCTCAGGTCCAAGGACACACTTTACTTCACCTTCAGTTCTTCTCTCTTCAAGGCAGTAAGATCCCCTTTCTGCTTCTAGGAAGGCTCATTTTAAGCCTGGCAGAATGACAAAACTAACCAATCCCAGTGTCAGAGTTCTACACACCTTATTTGCATGGTCCAACCCAGTAATCTGGGGGATTTACAAAGGCTATGGCTAGAAATGCCATACAAATAATTCATTGCATCAGAATACTATTTTGTGTCTTTTTTTTTTTTTTTCTTTTAACATATCATGTGTTTTCTTTATGACATAAAATAAATTCTTTTTTAATGACCTTTACTACTTATTTGGCCATTCTTTTGTTGAACATTTAAATTTATGTATTTTTCCCTCTATAATATATAATGCTTTATGGAATATATTTAATAATATTTATCTAGTTTATTTCCCTACGATAGATTCCTGGAGAAAAAAAAAAATAACTGGGTACTTAAACTTTTCATATCCTCACCCTAGCACTGGTAGTGTGTGAGGCTGCCCATTTTATCATATTCTCACCATTAATACAGTCTTTAAAAACATAAAAGTTAAATAGAAAAAATAAACTGTCCCATTGTTAACTTTTTGTTAAGAAAATTTTCACGTGGAAAGTTTGAAAGAACAGTATACTTGTACCCCACCAGCTAGACTCAGAATTGTTAACATTTTACCATATTTTGCTGAATTATTTGAGGATTGCTGTTATAATTCACTACCAAAAAATTCTGCATACATTTCCTAAGTATTCTTTTATATAACTCACAGTGTCATTATCCTACTTAACAAAAAATAATAGTTACTTGATACCATGTAATATTCAAGTCCTTGTTCATATGTCCCCAGTTAACTAAAAATGTCTTATATAGCTTTTTTGAAAAATCAGCATCCATTCAAAGTTCACATAGATTAATTTTTCTCGTCTTTTAAAATTTATGATAGTTCTCCACATACATCTTCCTTCTCTCATTGATATTTGAAAATCCTGGGGATTTGCCTTAATATCTCCTACATGTCATTTTCTCACTGTTATACTTTAATGCATATTTCCTGTAAAATGGGAGTTCAGGTGTAAAGATGTGATTAGAGTCTGGTTAAACATTATTGGCAAGGAGACTCTAAGGATAATGTTTACTTCATATTAAATTACACTGTTTTTAGTGTGTGCCAGCAAGTCAATTTCTACTCACAGCTACCCTAGTGGACAGAGTAGAGCTGCCCCATCGAGTTTCCTGGGCTGTAACCTTTACAATAGATTGCCAGGCCTTTTCTCTGTTATCAGCCAAGTGCTTAATCTGCCATCAGAGTGCCTTAAAAAACTTATGACTGTCAAATTGAATTCTGACTCATAATAACCCTATAGAACAGAGTAGAACTGTCCCATGAGGTTTATAAGGCTCTAAATCTTTATAGAAGCTGACTGCTGCATCTTTCTCCCATGGAGTGGTTGGTGGGTTCAAACCAGTAACTTTTCAGTGAGCAGCCAAGTGCTTAACCACTTTGCTACCAGGGCTCTTTAGCAGGTGTCTTATGCTAGGTTCTCTGCAGAAGCAAAACCAGTAAAGCAGAGAGGAGCGAGAGAAAGATATAGGTAGATATTTATCTCAGGGAAACAGGGACATATGAACAAGGACTTGAATATTACATGGTATCATTACCATGTACCAGGTAGCTGCAGGGGTTGATAAACCCAGAACCAAATCAGCTGGTCAGATGGCATGCTGTTGGCTCACAGGCTGCGGAGGTTGATGAATCCCAAGTTTGGCAGGCAATGTGGCAAGCCACTGGCTCAAGTCCCAAGAGTTAGAGGTCAGATGATAATGAGCCAGGTGCAGGGTCCAGAGCAAGCAAAAGCCATTGAGTTTTGCCAGAACGTCTGTATATATTGGATGTAGGCCACAGCTCTGAGGAAATTTGCCCTACTACTGATTGTCTGATCACATGCTATCACATGTGAAGATGATTATGTTGTATCACAAAATAGAGGAAAACTGTATCATTATATAACAGCCATATCATTAACTGCCAAACCACTGAGAATCAAGGCCTTGCCAAAATGACACAGAAACTTAACCATCATAAAACCAAATGAAACCAATTGCCATTGGGTCAGTTTCAACTGGCTGTGACCTTGTAGGACAATAGGACTGCCCCATAGGGTTTCCAAGGCTCTATATCTTTACAAGAGCAGACTGCCTCATCTTTCTCTTGCCGAGCAGCTGGTAGATTCTAACTTCTGGCCGTTTGGTTAGCTGCCAAATGCTTTAACCACTATGTCACCAGAGCTCCAGGTATATAATACCAGGTTGTCTCCTTGGTTAGTGGTGCTGTTTTAACACCAGATCTCTTTGTAAATGTATGTATATTTTTTTTTTCCTTTTCAGTCAGCACCCCTGGATGGGTTCAAACTGGCAGATACCCTTCTTGGGACTTGGAATAGTAGGGAACATAAGCTATTTATTTTAGATTATGAGAAGATAATGGGAACTGTTAAATCCTTGAAGTCTCATTTCCAACAGATAAGAAAAAATTGAAGTAGACATTTATTTGCATGGTAATGATCAAAAAACCAAACCCACTGCCATCGGAATCAGTGCCTCTAAATTTTGGTAGATGTGATTTGACTAGGAAACCAATTAATAATTTCTCTATATCATATAAGAATTTTGTTTGTCTTACCTGAAATTTGTATTTAATAATAATAGAGAGAGGGAGAGAAGGAGTTTTGGTAGCATAGTGCCTAAGGCATTTGACAGCTAACCATAAAGTTGGTGATTCAATCCCACCAGCCTCTCCGCGGAAGTAAGATGGCACAATCTACTTCCGTAAAGATTTGCTGCCTTGGAAACCCAATGGGGTCACTGTGAGTCAGAATCCGCTCAACTGCAGTGGGTGCATATAGCGAGAAAGAGTGTGAAAGAGTGATAGTGAGAGAATTTATTTGGGGGGTGGGAATATTCTGCTCCAACATTGTTATCAAAAATCAACATATTAACAGTGTTTATATGCTATATTTTCAATATGTTCTGTGTATCAAGCATTGTTGTATATACTGTATTGATTCATTAAATTCACCCATGAACCCTATGAGTAAATACTACTGTAATCTTCAATTGATAGAGGAAACTAAGGCACAGAGAGGTTAATTAACTTGCTCAAGGTTAGATAGCTAGTAAATTTTAAACAGCGTAAACAGCAGTATATGTCATATGTAGTGCTTATATAATAAAATCATTCCACTTTTAGTTTTTCCTACTAGAATATAAGCTCCAAGTGCGTTGGGACTTAGTTTTGTGGGCTGACACTTGAGATCACTTTCTGGGATTTAATAGACCCCAGTAAAATTGTATGGTACTTTCCGTCTATTGTATCAATAAAATAGTTTATTTTAAATTGGTTGGTTAGAAGCTGTTGCTTCTATTAATCTCATTCCCTTTTACGTGTGAGAAATGAGTTAGAGCTCCAAGGAGACATAAGTAAAACCAAGACTGCCAGAGATCATACTGATAGAAAATCAGTTTTTGCAGCTATGCTCACGAAAGATGTAACATACGCATTGTTCATGGTTTAACTATGGTCTTTACGTCTGTCCAAGAGATGCTCATTTAATTCTGAGATAAATATTCTCATTTTGTAGTAAATTGAGGTAGATGTGAGTGACTTACCTCAATTTATACCAAGAGTAAGTGTCAAAACTGGGATTCAACTTACATCTAAGTAAGACTCCAAAGGCGTGGGGTCAGCTTTTGTCATTTTTCATGTCTTCCTCATATTTCCTTAGGATTTCAAGTTAGTTTGTGGGTACAGTTGGATTGGCACTTTGTATCATGAAATAACTGGATGAATTAAGCTGTGGAGATAAAGGGCAGTTGTTTCTTGATAAAGAATTACTGAATTGTGAAATGTTTTTGTTTCTAGCTAACCAATTTATTTTGTCTATGCATAAAAACCCCACTCTAGGCTATGTAGAATGCTTCCTTATGATGGAATTCCTCAAAATATTTTCTTGAGTTGAATTAGTAAATTTTTCATAATGTAATACTGTTCTTTCTCTGGAGTGGAGAAATAATGGACAGAAGTATAAAAATTAATAATTGTTTATTTAGCATTTTACTATCCAGATCCTTGGGACAATGCTAGAAAGCAGCTTTTCTAATCTCTTTTACCTCCTTCTCCCCTCCCCAGTACTTCTCTAATTAGGTCCTTTAGTTAGTATCCTAATATTTTAGAGTTAATTTTAGGGTAGAGTGATGGATAGTGGGAAGCTATAGAGAGCTTTAAAAGCATTGATGATTTGTAAGATCTGTTTACTCTTTCACTTAAAAACCTTAGGGAGAAATAGAAGCCTATGGTGGCTTTTTAATAGGTTAGTAAAAATCTGATGTTCAGATTTTCTTTTTTATATTACTTGTCATTATACATACTGGACAAAGTATTTTTATCATTGCTAAAATTGTACTTTTCATCATCTATTGCAAAGTACCGAGGATGATCCTGATACTTTTAGGCCATGGGGAGAGAGTTTCTTATAAATGTATAAACTCACTGCTGTCGAGTTGATTGCGACCTATAGCCACCAGTTCTTGGGTTTCCAAGGTGGTATCTCTACTGAAGTAGGTTGCCCAACCTTCCTTCAGAGGAGTGGCTGGTGGGTTTGAACCACCAGCCTTCTGGTTAGCAGTCAGATGCCTTAGGCACTACGCCATCAGAACTCCCTTTTAAATGTATATTAGTAATTAAATTTCATTTTTGCAAAAATATGTTCAGAAAAACATATTATACTAATCCCAGGTATAAAAAGGGTTGTGAAATATACCAGGACTAATTAGAGTGTTTTTAAGATGTGTAAAAGTAAGTTTTTTAATTCTACATTCTTACTGTAAAACAAATTAAGATTTAATTAGAACTTGTATGAAATCTTTAAACTTTGAGGTTTCAAAGTTATATGTTGTTTCTGTATCAGACATTCCATACTGAAACTTTGTAGTATAGAAAACAGTAAAATGGATATTCTCTGTAGTGGGAGTGTGTGTGGGGGGTGGAGATGTGAAGCCAAGAACCTTAGAACAATAATTCTTAACACTGTTTCATCCATTGAGTAAGTTTAAGAAGGTAGGTTTAAAAGCAAATGTGAATATATTGTGTCAGGTAAAATATAGAATCTAACATAAAAAATGGAAGCATAATTTGTATATTAGAAATTCAGAAAAGTGGAGGATTTACTGTATTGAGAATACTGACCAGCAAGATACTAATACAGGTTTAAAAATGTAAATGGAGAACTCATTTTCAGGCAGGTACTTGTGGATGCTTATGTTAATCCCACAAGAGAGTTTTTTGAATTATTAAAAGCCATTAAAAACTCTGAAAGTGGACTATGTCACAGGATTGTTGAGAGACCCAAGTGATGTAATAGATGTGAAAGTACTTTCTGAAGTGTAAAATGCAAAGTAAGTAGGTGTAGATAAATTTAAAGTAGAAGTCTTTTGCAAAATATATAGTTGTATTTTACAAAATTGTACTTTTCTTGGAAGCAAACTAAACAGAAACAAAATTGAAGAAGTCATTAAAAGATTCCAGTGAAACATTTAAATTTTTGGAAGAAAAATTAATTAGATGCCTAGAGCTATCACCATTGTGGATGAGGTAGTATTTCAGTCAGGTAACCTAAGCATCTTTTATTGTTCTGCTTAGTTCAAGTGAGAATTTATGGCCTAAGTGGCTTTTAATGATGTTAAATTTCATTTTATCTGGACAGAACTAATGTAAACTTTGAGGAATAGTATAGCAGTATTCCTCCACAGATAAATAGATATATCACTTTGGACTTAACATACATGGAGTTGGCAAGCATAAAATAGGTATCTATTATTTTTTTCTCTAATGACATTCCTATAAAGTCAACAATTATGCTATTGTTCAAAGTGGTGTTATTTCATTAAAAACAGTGAAGTTGAATTTTTTTTTTTTTTTGGTCTCACATATTGTTGACCTGGTTAATTACATCCTCAATAAGCACATGCTCTTATCTTCACCACAGCAAACAATCTTTTGAAAAGAGGGGGTTTCAAAAAATTTTATAGGTAATATTCTAAAGTAGGGTTTTTTCTTGCTGACATAACTAACATTTATTTTCTGTTTATTTTTAAGACGAGCAAAAATCAAATTAAAGTAGATCTTGTAGATGAGAATTTTACAGAATTAAGAGGAGAAATAGCAGGACCTCCAGACACACCATATGAAGGCAAGTACTTTTTATGTTCCAGAATATTGTGCGTGTTAGAACTTGTCTGTAACATTTAAATCAGTAATTTCAAGCAGCTATAAACTATATGCATGCTAACATCATTTGGCTTAGCATATATAACAATTTTTAAATAATAAATGTAGATGTTTATGTAGACTCATTTTCTTCCTGAATTTTAACTAATTTTCTGCTTTTCTCAAAATAGGTTCAACAGAGCTAAGCTACAGGTTATACAGATGAAAACTTAACAGTGTAAAACATGTAGTATTTAAGCCTCTAATTTAGAGATTGTAGACTCTCAGTTGCCCTCTCTTTGATGTCTATAACAAACTTTGCCTAAAATTTTTGACTGATAATTTTTTTTTTTTAATATTTTATTGTGGTTTAGGTGAAAGTTTACAGAGCAAATTAGTTTTCCATTGTTCCATGATGTTGGTTGCAATCCCTTGTTTTGTTTTTAAAGCTCCTCTCCCCTGTTTCTCATTTAGCATTTTATTCATTCATATATCTTTATATACAGGCTGTGGACCAAATATTTAATTTTCTTTGTTTAGAGGAGCTTGGAGTGATTATTTAAAGACACATAGAAAAGAAAGGCAGCTTTGCTGAACTTTGTGTTCACAGCCTTAGTCTATAGCTAGTTTAGGCCATGGAATTGGGTGGTAAAATATAGAAAGAAGCTTTATAGTTTTTAATTCCTTGTTAGTCAGATTTGCAGTAATTAATATTATAAATTTGGGTTTATAGCATATTCAGGGTCTTGCATACAAGAGGCATTCAAATACATGTTTAAAGAAACAATTTGTCATATAGTATCATTTTTTAAGCTCTTAGAGGAGCTTTATATGTATATTTTCTCATTGAATTCTTGAAACAAATCTTAGGATGTACAGTTGTTACTATTTCATAAACAACTTTAAGATCAGAAGTTAAATAATTTGTCTAATGTCACACATCTACTGATAGCAGAGCTGAGATTTGAGTCCTAACAGCTTTGACTTCAAAGCCTGTGCTTTTAATCACTCTGCTTTTGAATAAATCAGGATTGATTGAATGCTGGAAGTAATGGTTCTACAATTCCCTAATAAATAGTTACAAAAAGAATTTCAGAAAAATCTAATATTCTAGAATATTGTTTCTATTCAGATTTTTTTAAAGCCCTAGGATGTCTTTGCCATAACTTACCAGTTCTTAATGATACAGTTGTATTTTCTGTTAAATAGTTCATGATATGAGCCATTGCTAGGTATCACCATTTAATTTTTCATAGTTTATTGAGTGCCTAATAATATGCCAGGCGTGGTGTGGATGTTTTCATGGATGCTTTTCTATTAGTCCTTTTGACAATCATTAGATGCATAAGAGATGTTTAGTTGCCTTTTAAAAGTCAAGTGCTTGTCATAATAGCAGTTGTTGTGTAGCTGTAATGACACATTAGCTTCTTGGAGGCAGGCTTTGTAAGTAGAAAGTTTTTTAAAATTTGGATAATATGCAACCATTTGTAGGATAATCAAATTATAAATATACCAATAAAGAATTATCAGTTAGAAACAGATCTGGTCATTGTTAAGTGTTTATTTCTCCTGCTACTAAAATCATACTATATTTTGATAAGTTTTGTTTTAATATGCTTTTATTATATTTGAGATAGATTAACTTAAATCCTTTTTTTTTTTTTTAATCCAAACCTTGAAAGCTAAGACAAAGCTCGTTAAGAGGCAGCTATTTTATGTAGCATTTAAAGAAATAAGACTGAAAAGTAAGGAATACTCGTGGAAAAATAGTACATACTGCTTAGCTCAATTTTCTTAACTTCTTTTGCTTTAATAGTTCAGAGGCAGTGGAAGACTTTTTCTGAGTTTTACCTTTAGTTCTTGAGTCCTTCTTCCTAATTGTTCTTTCACATTTGTGGAAACTTTGTTGATACTTCAGAAAAATCTCATCCCTTTGCCCTTTGCATTAAGTTAAACTTAAAAATTATAAAGTTTTAATATTAAAAGCTGTTTTTTAATGATAAATGTCTTATACTGAAAGTTTTTATAATGTGAATTAGATAGTTACAAAATTGTGTTGTCCTCATACATTTATCAAATAATGCTGTGGTTAATGCTATAATGGTCATATATTCAAAGTTGTCAAGTAATAGTGCAAGACAGTATATTAATAGCATATGAAGTAGAAATAGGAATTAGGGGATAAGATCCAGCATTGTTTATGTAATTCCTCTGGAGCTCTATTACTGCTTCTAAGACATTGTTTTTAGATAACTCCACAAAAAAAGAACTTTGTATGAAAGATTAAAGAGAAAGTGATCTGGAATTTAATCAGAAAAAAATAAATTCTTAGGAAGGAAAAAAAAAGAGGCTATATGTATATATCAAGCTCTGGTAGCATAGTGGCTAAGGCATTTGACTGCTAAGCAGTTCAAACCCACCAGCCACTCCTCGGAAGGAAGATCGGGTGATCTACTTCCTTAGTGATACCACCTTGGAAACCCAAGGAGGTGTCGCTATGAGTTGGATCCGACTCGAAGGCAGTGAGTTTGGTTTTATTTAATGTATTACTCAGGACAAATTTATTGTGCTTATTATAGTTGAGGGAGCTCTGGTAGCATAGTGCCTAAAGCACTTGACTGCTAACCAGAAGGCTGGCGGTTCAAACCCACCAGCCACTCCTCGGAGGGAAGGTTGGGCAATCCTACTTCCGTAGTGATACTGCCTTGGAAACCCAAGGAGGGGTCACTATGAGTCGGGACCGACTCGACGGCAAATAACAACAACAACAACAACATTATAGTTGAGGCTAGCAATGTTAACCGAACATAAATAGCTATCTCTATATTTATATATTTCCTCAGGACCCTTCTTTTACGTCTTTATTTTTTTTGTTTCTTTTGTTTCGACTACTTTATATTTCACTGCTACCTATGCTTTATGTTTCAAGCATCCAGTTCAACTCATTTATCAATACAGTGGGACTTTATTTTAAAAAATTAGCAAGAATTGGAACAGAAAAGGACTTGAAGAAAGTGGTACGAAGTGAATGCTCTTACGTTTTGCTCTTAGATTCATACTCATTTAGTTGTATCAGTGGAAGAAGATATGAGACAATCTAGAATATGCTTAAGAAAGTCCAGTCCCTTTCTTCTGACCTTTTCAAGTACTGAGTATATGGAATTTTAAAGTCAGTAATGACCATTGTGTAGTTTTAATTTTAATTATAGAAGTTTCAGATACAGACAAAAGATGGAGAATTGTATAACGAATTTCCATGTATTCATCACCCAGCTTTAATAACTTGTCAACTTGTGGCCAGTTTTTTGTTTTGTTTTTGTTTTTAATCATCCCTTAATTTTTTTGAAGCAAATCCCAGACATAAATTGTCACTATTTCTGTAGCACAGATTTATTTGCTGTGTTTTGTAATCATGAGCAGTCTATGTTAATGGTTCATAAATTCTTAAAATTGGAAGGTTTCTTGGAGTTAGAATTCGAATCCAGCCTCTCATCCAGTATAAGACGTCCTTCTTCAGAGTTTCCTGAGAGCTGGTTATATCTGCTTGAATAACCAAGTTATGGGAAACTAGATAAACTTTTTATATATTTAGCTGACAGTAGTTCAAGATAACTTCAAAATAGAATGTTTATAGATAGCTAGTTAAAACTTATTTGTAATGTTTTATATTTTATGTAGCCATTTAAAGGAAGAGACAATTTTTTTGTCTTTATGCTGACCTCTTGTCTTATTTTTGGGTGTTATTTTAAAAATTTTAACAAAAAATGTTGGCGTTTCATTTGGTATACAAGTTAAATGATTGGGGCATTTTTGCATCTGAGAGATAGATTTTCTGTTTATGAAATAATCCATATTCTTTGCCTCTGTACCATCTATACCTTTGTACCTCCTTTCTTTCTTTCTTTTTTTCATATTTTTCTTTCCAGTTTTCCTGTTGTTTAGAATTTGGGTGAACTACAGAAAACAAAAGGAGATGATTTTAACTAGTGCATTAACCCATTGCCATTGAATCCATACCTATTCATAGCAACCCTATAGGACAGAGTAGAACTACCCCATTGGGTTTCCAAGGCTGTAAATCTTTATGGAAGCAGACTGCCTGTCTTTCTCCCATGGAGTGACTGGTAGGTTCAAACCGCCAACCTTTTGGTTAGCAGCCAAACGCTTTAAACTCTGCACCATGAGAACTCCTTAACTGGTACATTAATACTAGTTAATTGTACTGATAAATCTTTGGTATTGCATTGTCTATAGATTAGATTTATTCATGTATCTGTATGGAATGCATATTCTGTACACTTTAAATAACTTTTAAATTGAAAAATTGTATTTTATTTTGGGGTTTCAACACTAAAACAAATAAATTTGTTATAATTGAATATAAAATAAGTACATGTGTTCAGAACTTTAATCAATATATTTGGCCATATATTTGAGGTGAACAACATTCTTAACTTTTCTGTTTTCCCTCATTTTTTAGGTGGAAGATACCAACTAGAAATAAAAATACCAGAAACATATCCATTTAATCCCCCTAAGGTATTGTAAACCTATCTTTGTGCATGAACTTTTAAAATATATTACATTTATTGGCCCAATTAGTTAAGATACATATTTAATACTTATTAAGATTTTGGCTTTATGAGTTGTTTACTGTGTGTAAATTTAGTGTGGACAAGATGGCAACTACTAGCAGTAACTCTGCTTCTGAATTAAAAGCAGGTTCACTCAAAGTTAGCATGTAATGGCTCTAGACAGGAATAGGATGTATGTCTTATAGTGGCCTAGGTCTAGAAAACTTGAAGTGTTCCTAAGCTTAGAGGAACCTTAGACAGAGGTTCTTCTTTGCTTCAGTGAAGTGAGCTTTTTAGGGATGCAGTGAATTCTGCATTCATTTAAAAATTATTTGAGAACTATATGTCAAGATATAATAGTAAAGAAGAATGATACTGTGCCTTTTATGGAAATCAAATTTTAGTGGAAAAAAAAATAATGAAAGCAGTGATGAATGATAAAAGAGAGAATGGAATGCTGTACAATCATGTATAACAGAGGGACCTAACCTAAACTCATGTTTTGACTGAACTTGTCATCTTCTGTTACTGATACCACTTTATTTCAGGCGTTCAACTTTATTATTTCTTTTTCCATTTTATAGTTTGCCTTCCATCTTTGCTACTCCTTGCTCTTTATATTGCTGTTCTATAAATCTTCCTAAAGTGCTGTTTTGATTATATTTCTCTTCATTCTCTGTTAATGAAGTCAAAACTCACTAGCTTGACATTTAAAGCCTCCCTGGTAGCATAGTGCCTAAGGCACTTGACTGCTAACCAGAAGGCTGGCGGTTCAAACCCACCAGCCACTCCTTGGAAGGAAGGTTGGGCAATCTACTTCTGTAGTGATACTGCCTTGGCAACCCAAGGAGGGGTCGCTATGAGTTGGGGCTGACTTGATGGCGCATAACAACAACAACATAACTTGATTCCAGTTTCCTTTTCCACCCTAATACTCTACTACCCACCCACCCCTCAGCTGCAACATGGGTCCCAATTTCCAGCCTAGATTATTTGCTATTTATAGATGATCTTTATTTTTCCACACTTTTCTATCATTCTCACTTGAGTCTTTGTCCCTTCTCCCATTCATACCATTTACAATTTTAGTATTCTTTTGAAGTCTTAGTAAAATAACACTTTGTCCATTATATTGTGCCTGTCAAAATATCTCCCTCTACTCTGTCAACAGCATTTTACACAATTTAGTACTGGTACATGTATTATTTTGGATCTGGTAGTGTAGTGCCTAAGGTACTTGACTGCTAACCAGAAGGCTGGCGGTTCAAACCCACCAGACACTCCTCGGAAGGAAGGTTGGGCAATCTACTTCCATAGTGATACTGCCTCAGAAACCCAAGGAGGGGTCGCTGTGAGTCAGGTCTGACTCGATGGCAGATAACAACAACATATGTATTATTTTGGATCTGTATTTTTCATTAGTTTTTCTGCTTCTGAAGTCAGAGACCATGTCTTACATACACCTTTTTGTGTTCTATAGCTTCTAACAGTTGCTCATGAGCATATAATAGCAACACTTAAGAATCTCCTGAAATTCATTCAGCTTGTTGGTTATTCACATAGAAGAAGAGACATGGTAATGGAAGTGTCAGGATAAATTTGGATCACTACATCAGTTTAGGATGCCTATTACTCTGTTGCATATATATATCTATTTTCTGATAAGCTTGGTTGATTTTTTTTTCCCTTGTAAAAGTAGTCCATGTTTGTTGTAGAAACTTGAGGAAATTGTATAGTGAAATATAAAGGAAAAAAAATCAAACAATAAGACAATATATGGTCTATGCTGGAAATACAAACTGAAGAGGAATGGTGTTGCATTCATCATCAAAAAGAACATTTCAAGAAATATCCTGAAGTATAAAACACTATCAGTGATGGGTAACACCCATATGCCTATAAGGAAGACTAGTTAAATGACTGTTATTCAGATTCACACACTAAACACTAATGCCAAAGATGAAGACATTGAAGATTTTTACCAACTTCTGCAGTCTGAAATTGATCAAATACACAATCAGGATACATTGATAATTACAGGTGATTATAATGCAAAAGTTGGAAGTGAAAGATCAGTAGTTGGAAAATATGGCCTAGGTAATAGAAAGGATGCTGGAGCTTGCTTCATAGAATTTTGCAAGACCAATGACTTAATGATTGCAAATGATTTTTTCAGCAGTGCATATGGCAACTGTATATGTGGACCACACCAGATAAAATATGCAGGAATCAAATCGACTATATCTGTGGACAGAAACGATGAAGAAGCTTGATACTATCAGTCAGTACAAGGCCATTTATGGAACAGACCATCAATTGCTTATATGCAAATTCAAGTTGAAGCTGAAGAAAATTAATAGAAGTCCACAAGAGCCAAAGTACGACCTTGAATATATCCCATCTGAATTTAGAGACCGTCACAAGTATAGATTTGGTGCATTGAACACAGTAATGACTGAAAACCAGACAAGCTGTGGGAAGACATCATACATGGAGAAAGCAAAAGGTCATTAAAAAGATAAGAAAATACCATCATGGATGTCAAAAGAAGCTCTGAAACTTGCTCTTGAATATGGAATACTTGAAAAGTGAATAGAAGAAATGATGAGGTAAAGAGCTGAACAGAATATTTCAAAGGGTGGCTCAAGAAGACAGAATAAAGTATTACAGTGAAATGTGCAAAGACCTGGAGTTAGAAAAAGGGAAGAACAGGCTCAGCATTTCTCAAGCTGAAAAAACTGAAGGCAAAATTTAAGCTTTGACTTGCAACATTGAAGCACAGAGTTAACACTCAGTAAAATATTAGCCAGTATTAACAACTGGCACTTTAAGAAGCAACCCGCTGTAATATTTTAAAATATAATAGCATTGACACTTAAATTTGTCTTAAAAATTAGAATTCTTATATACTACTTGTATGTCAAAATGGTAGACATAGTTATCTTATCAACTAGTATTTTCCTTCTAAGTATCTACCAAACAGAAATTAGACATACTTTTCCACAGAAACTTGTACATGAGTGTTCATACCAACACCACTCATAATAGCAAAAAATGGAAATAATCCAAATGTCCATCAACTCATGAATGAATAAATGTAGTATTTCTCACAACTGGACCAAAAAACAACATTGTGATAATTGGAGAAAAGACTGAAGCTGTTAAAGGATTTCATTTTATGTGGCTCAACAATCAACACCCATGGAAGCAGTAGTTAAGAAATCAAATGACATATTACATTGGGCAAATCTGCTAAAAAAGACATCTTTAAAGTATTAAAAAGCAAAGATGTCACCTTGAGGACTAAGGTGCACCTGACTCAAGCCATGGTATTTTAAATTACCTCATATGTATGTGTAAACTGGACTGTGAATAAGGAAAACCGAAAAAGAATTGATTACTTTCTGTTAAGGTGTTGGCAAAGGACATTGGATATACCATGGACTGCCAGGAGAACGAACAAATCTATCTTGGAGGAAATACAGCCAGAATTCTCCTTAGAAGCATGGATGGTGAGACTTGGTCTCATGTACTTTGGTCGTGCTATCAGGAAGGGGACCAGTCCTTGGAGACAGACTTCATACTTGGTAGAGAGTCCATGAAAAGAGGAAGACCTTCAGTAAGATGGATTGACACAGTGGCTGTAACAGTGGGCTCAAACGTAGCAACAGTTACGAGGATGGTCCAGGAACAGGCAATGTTTCATTCTTTTGTCCATCAAGTCTGTATATGCTAGAACCAACTCAACAGCACATAGCAACAACGTAACTACAGTGGAATATTACTCAGTTTTAAAAACGACTGACATACACTGATAAGTGCTACAATGTGATGAACCATGAAAACATCATACTAAATGAAAGAAGCCAGCACAAAAGGCCACATATTATATAATTCCATTTATATGAAATATCAGAAGAGGCAAATACATAAAGACAAAAAGTAGATTGGTGGTTGCTTTAGGACTGGGAGTGGGGATAGGGAGAAGTGGAGAGTGACTGCTGATACACACAGTTTTTTTGTGGTGATGAATATGGTCTAAAATTAGGTTGTGGTGATGCTTGAACATTGAGATGCTTCACCAAATGAATGCAGCACTGGAGGCACTTACTTGGCCAAGAAATTTGGCAGACAGCTACTTGGCCACCCTAGAAGAGACCCATATTTGTTCCCATTGCAAAGAAAGGTAATCCACCAGGATGTGGAAATTACTGAGCAATATTGTTAATATCACACACAAGTAAGATTTTGTTGAAGGTAATTAAAGAATGGTAGCAGCAGTAATTTGACAGGGAACTTACAGAAAGTCCAACTGGATTCAGAAGAGGAGGTAGAATGAGGGATATCATTGCTAATGTCAGATGGATCTTGGCTGAGAGCAGAGAAAACCAGAAAGATGTTTTCCTGTGTTTTATTGACTACGTGAAGGTATTCAACTGTGGATCATAACAAATTAGGGATAACATTGCAAAGAATGGGAATTTCAGAACACTTAATTGTGCTTATGAGGAATAAACATAGACCCAAGGGGCTGCTCTTGGAACAGAACAAGGGGATACCTGGTTTAAATCAGGAAGGGTATGCATCAAGGTTGTGTCCTTTCTCCACACTAATTCAGCTTGTATGCTGAGCAAATAATCTGAGAAGTTGGACTATATGAAGAAGAATGTGGCATCAGGATTGGAGGAAGACTCATTAACACCCTCCAATATGCAGACGACACAACTTGGCTGGTTGAAAGCGAAAATGAATTGAAGCACTTATTGGTGAAGGTCAGAGACTACAGTCTTCAGTAGTCTCTGATCAGCTGGACCAGTAACATCGTGATAATTGTAGGAAAGATTGAAGTTGTCAAAGATTTCATTTTACTTAGATCCACAATCAACATCCATGGAAGCAGCTGTCAAGAAATCAAACGTCACATTGCCCTGGGAAAATCTGCTGTAAAAGACTTTTTTAAAGTGTTAAAGGTCAAAGATAACTTTGAAGACTAAGTTTTGCCTAACATAAGCCATGGTCTTTTCAGTTGCCTCATATGCATGTGAAAGTTAGATAATGACTAAGGAAGACCAAAGAAGAGTTGATGCTTTTGGATTATAGTGTTAGTTAAGAATACTGAAAATACCATGGACAGCCAGGAGAACAAACAAATCTGTCCTGGAAAAAGTGCAGCTGGAATGCTCCTTAGAAGTGAGACTGGCCAGACTGTCTCACCTACTTTGGTCATGTTGTCAGAAGTGACCACTCTGGAGGATATCATGTTTGGTAAAGTAGAGGGTCAAAGAAAAGGGGGAAGACCCTTAATGAGATGAATTGACACAGGGCTGCACCCATGGGCTCAAGCATTGCAAGAATTGTGAGGATGGCCCAGGACTGGGCACTGTTTTGTTCTGTTATACTTGGGGTCTCTGAGTTGGAGCTGACTCAATGTCACCTAACAGCAACAACAGTTCTTGCAGAACTTTGGAAATAGTAAAAACCATGACGTTGTATACTCTAAATTAGTAAATTTTATCTCAATAAAGCTGTTAATTTTGCTCCCCCATAGCCTTTAATAGCTCCAAAATGATTGCATAGTTGAGGCTCTGTTTTAGGCACTTTGACATATTTCATTTAGTTCTTATAATAGCTTTAAATACACACACACACATTTGTTAAAGTATTTTGTACTTGCACATCAGAATTCAGTTAAGAAAACTTAAAATCAGTCTTTTAAAATTTAATTTATATTGTTGTTGAGAATATACACAACAAAACATATAACAGTTCAGCTGTTTGTACATATGCAGTTCAGTACATGTATTACATTCTCTGAGGTTTGCAAACTACTCTTTGGTTTTAAGATATTTTTTGGATATTTTTTTGGTTTAAGGCTTAAAGATTATCTCAGGGCCATTGTCTCAGTGGTCAACCAGCTTCATGTCTGGAGTCCATGAGAAGTTGTAATTCTATATTTTCCCCCTTTTTTATCACCATTTCTCTATAGAAACTTTGATGAAAATACTCACTAATGGTAGCCAAGCACCATGCTGTTCTGCTAGTCTTATGGTAAAATAGCTTTTATTAGCCCCTCCCTCCCCCTTTTTTTAGTTCTATAAAATGAGAAAACTAGACTAAAAGCATAAGATAAGAGCTGAAAAATCAGACTTGGAAGTGAGGTCTGTCTTGATTTTAAACCTGTGCTTTGTTACTGCCTCGTGCTTTGAGATTTTAAAAGGTCTTCCTTAAGTCAACCTAATTTGTTTCCCTTTGGCTTCAACCATACTTCTTGTTGAGATGTAGTATTTTAAATATGGTGTGCATCTCACTTAGGACATTTACTCTTGCAGTAGACTTTAATGAACATATGGTAAATATGTTTCATATATGTACTCTATTGGTTTGAATTTTTACTGATTGGTAAATATAAAATAACACTGAAAAAATAGGGAATGTTTGTGTAATTTTCTTTCTGTATCATGTGTTTATCGTTTAATACATAAATTCTTGTTTAATTTTAGACTTAGTAAAACTATTGAAGTTAGCTGTTTATAACCACTGTGCAGTTAAAATTTTAGAAAAGATTGAAAACGTATATTCATGTATTTTAATGTAACATGGCCACACAATATATCCTCTTTAATATTCTGCAATAAATATTGATAAGAAGGGCAGAGGTTTACATCCAGAGGAAGTGTATCTTTAAGTCAGCTGGATGAAGTGTAGAAAGATTGTAATTCATTGTATACAACCATTGTTGTTTCTAGCATGAACTGGAATGTTTAATTGGTGGGAAGAAAAGAACGTTTAAGTTCATTAAAACCTCTAGCCCAATTATTTGTCCAGTTATGTACTGAGATTCTGTTGTGCATTTTCCTTGATGTCATAAATATACCTTCGTATGTGAAATTGAGTATAAATACCAATTTCAGTGACCTCATTAGAGTACCCATCTGTGTATGGATGTTCAAAATAAAATAATATTTTGTGCAATAAGTGAGTTAAAGCTGGTTTAATATTCTTTAATATTGCAATATCTTGATTCCTGACCTTGAAACTAAAAGATCCCAATGGGAATATGAGCTTAAATTATCTACCATGAAGTAGGAGCCGATATGTCTGTTAAAGAGTTACTAAAGTGTAGGCAACATCCTATAGGAGGAGATAAGAATACTATTTAGAAATTAAGAATAATCTCCATTTCTGCTCATAAGTTCAACATGTACTGTGTATATGTTTATGATTTTTATTTCTATACCTTGAGTGCGCCCTTCAAGCTACTGAGTGTTGAAGATACTCAGATAGTGCCAGTATCAGTTTTATATGTAGTATTAAGACTTAAATTGTTACTAATTAATGTTTTAGTACTATAAACCGGATATTTTTTAATTAGAATCAAATATAGCTCCAGTTGGTCATAATAAATGTCATGTATTTTTTATTCACTTCTTCATCTCTTCTAAGATTCTTTGATTCAAAAATTTTTTTTATACAACCCTGATACACACCTTTCCTAATATTATTTTACTTTATTATTTTTTTT
>NW_006921763.1:961365-964920 GCF_000298275.1 Orycteropus afer afer
CATTCACATAAACTTATAGGACCATTGTCTGCCACCCTATATATGATCTTGGATACACTCCCCATTTAGACATACCTAATTGTTTAGCCTGTCCTCCTATCTGTCTGTCCATATACCCATGTTTGCTTTCACTGACAACTCAGTACTGTATATGGAAAAGGGTTCATATTTGTTGTCTGTTGATTCAAAATTTTTGTTGATTTAGGACAGTATTGGTAGGATTAAAATAGATATGAATTGGGTATAGATGAATAGGACAAAATTCTAGGATACCCGTGGGTACAAATTTGTTGACATTAAGGCATGAGAGGGGCAAGGAAACAAATCAAAAGCCTCAATAAAAAGAGTTAGTTGATGATAAAGTAGAGCAAAGAAGAGAGAAGATAAAGAATAAAAGACTACAAAGATAACTGCTATTTTAAGATAGTTACTTATATCTGTACTGATGGATAACAGAGCATTCTCTTGACAACTTCTTTATTGGATCATTTACAAATACAAAAGTATTTATTCCTAACTGTAGTTTGGGTTTTTTTGGTAAATGATAGTACAACATACTGTATATGTCATTTATTTGCATGTTTACTCATGTTTAGAATCATGTATTAAAGACTTTTATTAAAAAGCAAGACAGTTTACATATCCTCAGATCATTTGCCTAAGCTGTAAACCCTCTGACATCTTCAGTGGTGATTTAAAAGTCTATTTTCTACTTTTGTGGAAAGAATTGAACTAGTTCTTGTTTCAGAGTCCCAAAATGCTATGAATTCCTGGAGCTATTGAAATTATGGCATATAGGTTATTTTGTTTCTTTATGCTTTGAACTCAACAAATGGTGAATATTAAGATAGGAATGTTTTGGTTTTATCTGCTGTGAAGAAACTTTTTTTGCATGGAAGCTGTCTTTATATGCATGTCTTACATAACCTGTACTGTATTTCAGAGAGGTACTAGCTTTATAATAGCAGGTTTGTCATAATGTTAATTACACATTCATTCAGTATCATGCACTTATAGATACTTGGGACACACTAATAAACAAGTAGATAGAATCCCTTTCAAGTAAGACTAGACCAAAAAGGGAGTGAGTATAGAAGTGTGATGAGTACTTTGACAGAAAGTACAGGGTGCTGTGGGGAACAAATGAAGAAGTGACTTGTATGTATAAGATATATGAAGGATAAGTAGGATATAGCTAGGGGAAGAGAGCATGGATGTGTGTTATTGAGAGAACAAACATTTATGAAGACCTGAGGCAAAATAAATTGAATGTGGCACCTTGAACGGGAGTGTGGAATATGGAGTGGGAGGGTAGAGACTGAGGTTTGAGAGGTAGGTTAGGTCCAAGTTAAGAGTGTGGGCTTTACAGAATGAGAAGTCTTCCAAGAGCCTTAAGCAGAGCACTGAAACAGATAAGGTTTGTTTTTAAAGGTTCTCTTTGGTTTCAGTGTGGAGAATGGATTGGCCAGAGCGCAATTGAAGGTAGTAAAGTCAGGAGACTGTAGTAACCTAGGTGAAGAATAAAAGTTGGCCTAACCCTTTCATGATCAGTGGGACATGTATGGCACACTTAAGATATTTTGCCTCTCTTGTATCTTGGGATGCTAGTGTTTACTTATACTATATGCTGTCATCTGAAAGAGATGTGTATAATATTTATAATTGAAGAAACATTCAGTAGTGCAAAATGTGATTAGAGGGTATTGAAAGAGATGTGCATCTGGAGGTGTGAATGTTTAAAACTATTGTCTTTTTTGGGTTTTGGACAGCAAGGTAAGCCTTGTAAAGTATGTGTATGTTTGCTATGTGTCATTTGGAAGTTGTGATTTTGATGATGATGCAGTTTTCAAGTGAATAACTTACTTTCAGACACAGTATCATATCTTTATGTAAATCTTGCATGCCTCTACATTTATCTGCCAGCTGCTCCCTTCTCCCACTTCAAAATGCTTTTGAAAGTGCACTATCCTAACTTTTGTTTACAGCACCATGTAACAGGAAAGGTAGATCTCACCCACTTTCCTTCAGGCTCATTCTCATTAGGCTGTTTACTGTGGCCAGAAATCAAAAGAGTAGGATACCCTCCATTCATTTGAAGAATAAGCCTGGAGTAAGTGAGGTGCCAAGTGAAATGCAGGCTCTGACAAGTTGGAAATCATTTACCTGTGGAGGGATCTAGAAGGTGATGCAGCCCTGAGAAGGGGACTTGAACAACAATTATGTGCAGCTATTGCAGGGTAGGAACTCTGGTAGCATAGTGCCTAAGGCACTTGTCTGCTAACCAGAAGGCTGGCAGTTCAAACCCACCAGCCACTCTTCAGAAGGAAGGTTGGGCAATCTACTTCCATAGTGATACTGCCTCAGAAACCCAGGGATGGGTCACTATGAATCAGGTCTGACTTAACGGCACCTAACAACAACAACATTGCAGGGTAATTTTTTGTGTTAGTCTTTGTTTCTGAAAGTTACACGCAATAAAATAAATTTGCTAAGAATACATGATTTTTTTCATGCCTCATCCTACGTATTCCTACCTCCAGAGTGTCCAGGAGGACATATGTTTCCCATGTACCATTTATCAGAATTGTTACTTAACAAAATCTTAACATGACTCAGTTATTCAGCATGCATACCATTATTGAAAAACCTTCTCACAACTAAATCTAACAAAATAATTTGGTCACAAAAGGGTTAACTCTACAGGTAGGGAGAAATGGATGTTGAAAGCAATGACATTATTTTAAGGAAAAGGTGGGGAGGGGGATCAAATGCAGCCGTGAGTGAAGGAATAAAATGTATCCCTAAATTTTAGATATTTTGAAGTCATTGGTGACTTTGTGTTTTTTTAGATGGCCTATGTCTAGAGTGAATAGGCCAGAGGAAGCAGAGACAGATTGTGTAGACAAATCAAGAAGTCACAAGGTGAAGAGAGAAGTGGAAGCTATCTATCTACTTGCCCTCTTCATAAACAGTTTACATTTGATCACATATTGAAGAAATTAATTTTTATAAAGTTCTTAGAACATTGCCTGATTCGTAGTAACTTCTAAGTGTTAATAAATTTGAGCACAGGTAGTCATTGTCATCTGTGTCAGATATAATAGTAGTTGTAGTAGTAGTAGTAGTATTAAAAAGTCCTCCAAAACTACATGAGTTAAGAGCTGATAGATTAGATTTCATTTTATAGTGGTCTGTGAGAAAATGACGATTTTCGCTTTATTGATACCTTCTTCTTTGAAGCAGAGAGAAATAGTGATTTTAAAGACTTCTCTGGAATCAGATTGTATGGGATTTGCATTTTGTTTTATTGCTAACTAGCTGTTTGATTTTGGGTAATTTACTTAAGGAGTCTCCAGGTGATACAAACATGATTGACTGTTAACCAGAAGTCCACCCACCCAGAAGCACCTCACAATCCACTTCCAAAACATCAGCCATTGAAAACCCTGTGGAGCACACATGACTCTGGCACATCATGAGGCACCGTGAGTCAGCATCGACTCAACGGCAACTGGTTGCAAATTTTTAAAACTCTTAGCCTCCATATCTCTCTCT
>NW_006921763.1:966402-966904 GCF_000298275.1 Orycteropus afer afer
TAACTGTGGTAGTTATGTTTGTGTATCAACTTGGCTGGGCCTGGTTGAGTGGGCAGCTGGTGGTAGTTATTCCCCATGATGAGACTGGCAGTGAGCTCCGTGGTGGGATCTACCACAAGCAGCTGAGTAGCTGCCTTTGGGACTATGGTCTGCTTCCTGTATTTAAGGAGAAGCCTTGGCAGTGGTCTCTAGCCTATCGCATGCTTGGACCCTGCATGTAGCTATGTCATTGCTCAGCAGCCTGTTGTGCTCTGCTGTCCTTGGGACTTACCATGGGCTTAATGCCCTGCCATGTGGTTTGGTAACATTGGGACTGTGCCTGTTTACTTTGTCAACCTTGGGGCTTCTCAGCCTCAGCAGCCAGCAGCTGTCTGAGTAAAGAAATGCCTCTAGCTCCAGTGGGCCGAGAGCAGGAGGCAGAGCTGGACCCCAAGGTTGAGGGGCTTTCACCCAGCCCCTAGGGCCTGGCACTTTGAACTTGGACTTAAAGCCTCCAAATTGT
>NW_006921763.1:967004-973500 GCF_000298275.1 Orycteropus afer afer
ATATATATAATTAATTCTACTTACACTATATGTATTTTGTTTGTTACTTAAAAACTCAAATGTGCTTTATATTTTAGGTCCGGTTTATCACTAAGATATGGCATCCTAATATTAGTTCTGTCACAGGGGCTATTTGTTTGGATATTCTGAAAGATCAATGGTAAGAGATTTTAAATTCACCTTCTCTCCTCTTAATGAATACTCAATTCATATTTCATATGAACATTCATGCTTATGAGTATATTTAGATGTTAAAAATGAAATTAACTCAAAACATAAGCCTTTATTATACTTTTCTTTTGTGGCAATAATTTTAAAACTTCATGAAGTCTCAAGTATGTGACTGAAAATGTTGTAATTGAGAGCATAATCTGTGTTTAAATAGAGGCTTGTCAGATGATACCAGGAATGCTAAGTTTACATTCTGACGTCTTAGATTTCATTTGTTATTTCAGTGAATTTAATTCTTTGCTATCTCAGAAAAGTACTTGGGAAAGACTAAAAGTAAGTACTGAAGCAGTGAGTTCAGCTCTGACTTACAGAATGTAGACAAGAAAAATGTTAGAAGTTGTGTTAATGGAACATTAAGTTCTCAGATTACAAGAACAGCTGTTACAGGTGATACCTTCATTCACATAGCACATTATAGTGTTTCAAGAGTTCGTGCTCTGGGACTAAATACCCTGCATTCCTTGCTCTGCCATTTACTAAGCTGTGTGATCTAAACAAGGTACCTAACATCTCTGTGCCTTAGTTTCCTCATCTGTAAAATGGGGTCAGTAATACCTTCCTAATAGGGCTGTTGAAGGGATTAAATGAGTTCTTTTATTTAATTCTCTTAAAGTAGAACCTTACATTTCCTAGCGATGAATTTGGTGGTGGTGGAGGTGTAGGCAGAAAATAGTACGTTAAACGTTAAACGATGTTAAAATCGTTTAACACATGATTTATAGATGGACAAACTAATAGAAAAAAATACAAGAGGCCATTTGAGTCAAAGGAACAATAAAATTAGAACAAGTTGACTGGATGTATGTTGTGACCTTTTTCCTCTGACTTTACTCTTTTCCAAGAGGAGGGAAAAAAAACATTGGGTGAGGATTCATGCATATAAGATCCTGTTTAATGTGCTCAACCTGGCTACCTAGTCCTTTGAAAACTTTTTCAGTTATGTTTGATTCATAAAGAATGGAACTTGAATAAGGCAGAACAGGAATGTTGTTGGTGTTAGGTGCCGTCGAGTGGCCTCTGACTCATAGTGACCTTTATAGCAGAACAAAACACTGCCTGTTTCTGTGCCATCGTCAAGATCCTTGCTATACCTGAGCCCATTGTTGCAGCTACTCTGTCAGTCCATCTTGTTGGTGGCCTTACCCTTTTTCGTTGACCCTCCACTCTATCAAGCATGACATCCTTCTCCAGGGAATGGTTCCTTCTGACAACACGACCAAAGTAGTAGGTGAGATGAAGTTTGGCCATTACCGCTTCCAAGGAGCATTCTGGCTGCACTTGTCCAGGATACATTTGTTAGTTCTTTTAGCAGTCCATGGTACTCTCAGCATTCTTCTCCAACACCATAACTCAAAAGCATCAATTCTTCTTCGGTCTTCCTTATTCATTGTCTAGCTCTCACATGCATATGTGGTGATTGAAAATACCATGGCTTGGGTTAGGCGCACCTTAGTCTTCAAGGAGACATATTTGCTCTTCATCACTTGAAAGTCGTCTTTTGCAGCCAGATTTGTCGAATGCAGTATGTCATCTGATGTCTGGACTGCTGCTTCCATTGGTGTTGATTGTAGAACCAAGTAATAATGTATAAGTGATTCAATTAAATAAACAGGCTAAAGTTGCTGACTTGGCTTTGTCTTCTTTTTTCGCTTGAATACCACATCTGAGTAAATCTTCACCCTTAGTAGATCATGTCTTGGGGTCCAGTCTCATGATTCATGTTCCGTAGTACTGTTATACATTGAATAGTGTAGAAGAGACATGACTGTCTTCTCTATTAACTGTTCTGCTTTGTGACTTTGAGCAATTTACTAAACTTCTGAGTCTGCATTTTTGTTCGTTTTTTTTAATTGTGATTTGGGTGACAGTTTACAGAGTAAATTCACTTTGCATACAGCAGGTCACATACACTTTGTCTCATGACATTGATTACAATTTACCACAATGCAACAGTTCCTCTCCCACTTTCTCCCCATAGTTACTGCTTCCCTGTATCCTTCCCTCCATGCACTCCCGTCCCCTGAGCTGTCTCCCTGTGCATACATAGCCCTTGAATCTCAATATTTTTATCTGTAAATTATTGCCAAGACCCCTTACAAGTCTGTCATTCAATGATAGTAGTGATTTTTTTTCATGTACCTCTGCCCTATCAGTCTTTTCTCCTCTGCCCCTTTCTATTCCAACTCCCAGTTCCCTTAAATTAGTTCCTTCTCGCCTCCTGAATGCCTCAGGGATAATAAATCTTGGACCTCTGCTTCTTTCTATTTACACTCACTTCCTTGGTGAGCTCATCTGATTTCATGACTTAATCACTTATGTACTGTCTGCTCACAAATTTATCTTTCCTGAATTCTCCAGAGTCATATATCTTGTTGCTGCTCCTTGAATATGTAATCTCATCTTGTTGTTAGGTGTTGTTGAGGCATAGTTGTCACTGAGTTGCCTGTAACCCATAGTGACACTATACAACAGAACAAAACACAACCCAGTTCTGTGTCATCCTTACAGTCATTGCTATGTTTGAGCCCATTGTTACAGCCACTGTGTCAATCTGAATATATAATAGGCATCTCAGATATACACTGTTAAAAATTAAACTGATATTCCCCTAACTCAAAACCTATTTCTCTTTTATACGGTCTTCCCCATCTTAAGTTATTGGCAACTCCATCTTTGCAGTTGCTCAGGCCAAACCTTGTCATGATCCTTGACTCTTTTTCTCTGGTATAAATGAAATTTAAAATCACAATTAAATGAAATAAAAGTTAAAATCACAAATACCACTGCACATCAGTAGCCTGGTGGCACAGTGGTCAGGTGTCCTGCTGTTACCTGAAAGGTTGGTGGTTTGAACCTGCCCAGCAGCTCTGCAAGAGAAATACCTGGGGCAGTCTGCTTCTGCAAAGATTACAGCCAAGAAAACTCAGTGGAATACTGCTCTGTCATATGGGGTCACTATAAGTTGAAATTATCTTGAAGGCTCCCAACAACAATAACACACTTGCAGTTGGCTTTCATACATTGCCTATAGAAAAGTGGTTCAACCTGTTAATACCAACGGTATCTTACTAACACTAAACATATGACTACACAGCAGTTCCACGCTTAGATATGTATCTGAGAGAGATGAGTGCATATATCTACCAGAAGACTTGTTTTAAGAAAGTTCACAGCACCTTTATTCATCAAATAGCCTCAAACTGGAAATAACCCTTGTAATGTCTTACTTAACAAGAGAGTATATAATTATTACATTGGAATACTACAGTGAACAGTAGTAACTGTATGCAACAACAGTAGTAACTGTATGCAACAACAGTAGTAACAAGTATTCATTTGACTAGTACTTTGTTGGAAGAAGAATAAATGCAGTAAAAACAGGCTGTGTATACCTTTATACTTGTTCACAATAGTAAAAAAGGGCCATGCTGTTTTATTAACAATATGGATGATTCTCATGGACATGTTGAGTGACAAAAGCCAGACACAAAACAGTACTGTGTCTGGTACTGTATCTTGATCCAGGTTAATAGTTACATGTATATGTATATTCTTACGTGCTGTCCAGTGGGTTGTTAGTTACAGCAACCCTATGTACAACAGAATGAAACTCTACCTAGTCCTGTGCCATACATACATGGATGTATACATATGTAAAAATTCATCCCTCTGGTACAGCATTTTACTCTGCTTATTAAACCTCAATAAAGAATTTATAATAAAACTGCCATTTTTTTCAAGAAGCATTCGGTGTTTTCAATAAACAGATTATTCATTGGTGATTTTCTCAAAGATTCTCAACAAAATAGTAATAGGAACAATTCACATGCATATTCTACATATTAAAGCCCTTTGAATTCTTGTGAATGAATATTTAATGCTTATTGATTTGATAATTCAAGCAAAATTAATTTACTAAAGATTTATAAGGTACTCATTCACATGATTCACTGATTAATAAAAATAACTGACACAATTTGAAATTTCATATTCTTAGGATTTTTTTTTTTTTTTTGTAATAGATTTCAGCTATTTGTACATGCTTAAATCTTTAAAATCTCAGTGCAATATGCATTTGACTAGTATTTTGTTGGAAGAATAAATGGAGTAAAAATAGACTGTGTTGTCACCTGTATACTTGTTCACATTACAAAATTTAGATCTTAAAATTAATGTAGAATAGAAGAAATAACACACATTTCATTTTATCATCAAAGAGGGTATTATTTCTGCAATCTTTAATTAGAGTCAGTAGTTTTTTTCTTGTTGCTTTAACTGTCTTACCAACTCATTACTAAAAGAATGTCATGTTTTTACCCCATTGAGTTTGTGTTTACAGTTAAATTTCTTTTAGACAACTGGTAATGATATATAATCTACCCCCAGAATACTGAAAAATTAGAAGCATACAAAACTTTGCTGTTTGAGGTTGCTATAGATTGAATCTGAAGTTAACAGTGTCCAAATTTTTTCTTCAGTTTTGAGAACATAGCTGTCCTTTAACTTGCTTAACTTTAGGCCTCTCTTAAAATGGTTATTACTCTAGGAAGTCTATAGTAGTTTAAGTGACTTCCCAATAAGAAGATTGCAAAAAAAGGAGATAGAAATTAAGAATTTATTAATTTAATCTGAGTGGTATCCTATAAAAGAGGAGAAAAGAAAAAGACAGGAAAGATGACCATGTGACCACAGAGGTATGCCAGAGCTGCAAACCAGTGAACACCTGGTGTTATCAGAACCGGGAGAGTCAAGAAAGCCCCTGAATTCAGAGTACTAGGTTCTAGAAATATAAGACAATATATTTTTTATCTTATTTTTTTAAAATGCATTTTATTGAAATATAATTTATGTACAGTGAAATACACAAAACTAAAGTGACATGGGTCAATGCATTTTTTTTTTTTGCAGTGTCCCCCCACCCCCACCCCTGGCAACCAACAAAGAAAGTTTCCCTCCATTTATAAACCTTTCCTTGACCCTCCACAACAGCGAACTAACACTATATTTGTCCTTCTGTGATTGACTTATTTCACTCAGCATAATGTCCTCCAAGTTCATCCATATTATGTGGATATAATGTAACTCTACATTATTCTTTAGTGCTGCATAGCATTCCAGTATGTGTATGTAACATAGCTTGGTCATCCACTCTTGCTGATGGGTATGTAGGTTGTTTCCATCTTTTTGCTATTGTAAATAGTGCTGTGATGAACATGAGTGTGCATGTATCTGTTCCTATCCTGCCTCTCACCTCTCTCGGATACATACCTAGTAATGGGATTGCTGGGTCAAATGGTATCTCCAATTCCAACTTCCTAAGGAATCACCATATTGCTTTCCACAGTGGTTGTGTCACTTTACAGTCCCACCAGCAGTATATGAAAGTCCCAATCTCTTCACATCCCCACCAGCATGTTATTTTCTGTCTCATTGAACCTTGTCATCAGTCCTCGGGTGAGACGATATATCTCGTTGTTTTGATTTACATCTCTCTGATGGCCAATGATTGTGAGCATCTTTTCATGTATTAGCTGACCACCTGAATTACCCTCCTTGGTGAAGTGCCTCTTCATGTCTTCTGCCCATTTTTCAATTGGATTGTTAATTCCTTTGGTGTTGAGGCGTTGGAGTTTTCCATCAATCTTAGAGATAAGTCCCTTGCTAGATACGTAATTATCCACAAATATGAATTTGTTGCTGTCATTTTTGTCATGTGCTTTTTCATTGTGTCAATTTCTTTGTTCCATATAGTTTTCTATGCTGAGCTCATTTTGTTTATGAATCATGTTATCACTTCCTTCATTGTTATTGTTTTAATATTTGCTGAATATTTATGGTGGTCCTCTTTTTTTATTTTGATGTGAAGGTTTATCATTTTTCTTTGAGGTTACCCTGCGATTTATAGTTTTCTTCCCAAGTTTAGAACAGTCCATTCTATCTGTAGTTGTCTTGACTTCCCTACCATCTAGAAGTTCTGTAATGACACAGATTTTTTTCCCTCTTTTTGGTTTGTAGTTGTGTCATTTGGTGTCTCTGGTTCCCTGTTTACAATCTTGTAGGCTTATTTACTTTGGATACTTCCATAGCTGGGTTGGTTTCTGGGTTATACCATCATGTATATCAATGGTCAATTGTTTTGGGCTGTTTTTGCTTCTCTGTCCAAAGGGCTCCCTTTAGCATCTCTTGTAAGGTTGGTCTGGTTTTAACAAATTCCCTTAATTTCTGCTTATCTGGAAATGTCCTTAATTTCACCATCATATCTGGG
>NW_006921763.1:976095-1015212 GCF_000298275.1 Orycteropus afer afer
TTCCATTGCATCAGTTCTACTCCTTTGCCCTTTCAATGTGTTACCTATTTCTCACAATTTAGTATTAATCTTCTGGATTTCTCTCTGTAGATTTAGAATCATTTCTAATTTTTCATTTATTTTGTCATTTCTTCTTGTATTTTCTTCAAGAATTCTTTTAGAGTTTTGTCTGTGTTTTCCTTGGTCTGTCTCTCAATCCTTTGAAGATACCTAAATAAAATTATTTTGAATTATTTATCAGGGAGTTCCAGTGCTGTGTCTTCCTCAGGGATGTGTTTTGGGTCTGTATCCTGGTCCCTTGTTTCTCCTGCTTTATCTTGCTTCTTTGTGTGGACTGTGATGCTCTGTTGTCTCCGAGGCATTGTGACGTTTTTGTGTTTATATTTAATTGGTGATTATATGTTGGAGTGACTAGCCCGCAATTTTTGTTTTCCTTGTTTTGTTTGTACGTTATCTGTACAGGCAGGGTACTGTGCTGTGCTCCTCTATTCACTGGTTGACAGCACTTATACACCCACCACCTGTCTCCTTTCCTTTGTCAGCCTCTCGTATGTCCTTTCCAACCCTGGCAAACAGAGCCTATTCTTAAGTCCCTGGAATCTGAATGAGAATGCTATCACTTTAAAATCCAAAATGGTAGCCACTTGTAAACATTCAAAATGGCTGCACCCTCTGGACAGCAGAAAGTCCACAGCTCAGGTTGTCTCCCTCCTTGCTGTTTCTCTTCCTGGTCATAGGCCACCAGAGCAGTTGTCCCTGCAGCCATTGGTGACTAGAACTGATCTTTGGGTCAATTCTCAGGTCCCAACACCACTTGGAAATATTCAGACTGTTGGTCTTGTCAGAATAGCTGACAGTCCGCAGCTCTGACGGTCTCTGTACTCACTGTTTTCATTCAGGTTTTTCCACTAATTAGTGCCTAATCCACTTCTGTATAGTTCCTTTAAAAGCTCAGGGTTCCAGGATTGTCTTCTGTATCTCTGTCAATTGGTTTTTTAAAGAAAATTGTTGTCTCATTGATATGTATACCTATGTGATGTTACTGAGGTCTTGATAAGAGCTTTGAAAATTTAGGTGCTTTTATTTTACATACTTGTGTTTTCATTGCAAGTTAAAATTACTGTTCTTAAGTTTAATGCTTGCTTATATTTGGCAATTCCAAGAAATAATCATTTAATTCTGTACGTAAGTATATGAATACTTCCTTTGGGTAAATATTTTTCTTCAACATTCAGAAAATTTTCCTTGAGAGAAATAATTGTTGTAAAAATTACATAGCTTTAGATTATATTTAAAGTGATGTCATAGGCCTTAAAAGTTAGAAAACATTATTTAAATGATGTTTTTGTCCCTGTTTTGCACAGTCTTTGAAGTAAGCTTCATTCTGATACATCTAGTTAGCTTTTGAAGTATATGTGCCTTTAAACATCCTCTTGAAATGTAAAATCGTTACTGTGTACTTCTCATCAATGAAACATTATAATGTTTTCCCCTATTATAATAACAGGACAAGATTTGACTTTTTGTGTTTTGGCACTTGTCCTGAAAGAATATTGTTCCTACTGAAGATATTACAACTGTTGGTGGAAAATAACTTGCATGAGCTCTTAGGGAAATTTGGAACCTTGATGTACAAAAACGTTTCCTACTTATTCTGACCTATTTCAGATTAGGAATCTCCATTACCTAAAACTGTTTGAAAAGCTTTTAAAATCTTACTTTATTTTAAATGCTGATTTAGCATTTTAGATAATTTTTGAGCTTTATAACCAATTGTTTTGCTATTCCTGTAGCTTCTCTAAAGGGGTAAACAAATCAAATCTGTATTTCAACAGCATTTTAAATAAAGAATTTAAAATTGTTATCTGTAAAATACATACCCACTTGTGATTCTGATGTTAACATAGAGGTTTAGAATAGCCTTTCTCAATTTTCTTAGGTTGTACTGGTCTAATGTATTTTTCAAACAGTAATGTGCATCAGAATCATTTAAAGCACCTGGTAAAACACCCCTTGTGTTACTGATTTAGTAATTCTGGGGTTAGAGCTTAGGATGTTGCATTTCTCTTAAGTTCTCAGCTGATGCTAATGCTCCTGTTTGGAACCCCATACTTTTTGAGATCTTTTGCCTTAAGAAATCCATTGTGGATGATAAATGAACTCTTCTCCTAACCATCTCAAAAAAAAAAAAAAAAAGCAGTTGCCATCAAGTCATCTTTGACTCATGACAGTCCTATGTATGTGACAGTAGAATTGTTTGCCATAGGGTTTTCAGTGCCTGATATCTTGCAAGTGGAATGCTAGACCTTTGTTCTCTGATGCCTTTGCATGGAGTCATAGCTCCAACCGTTTGGTTAGCAGCTATGTGCGTTAACATTTGCACCATTCAGAAACTCCTTGCCTAAGCATCTGGGATGGTACTAATTACGTACTATCCTTGGGAAAATTGAGAAAATTGTCAATAAGTCTCTGTATTCTGTGATTCAAATGGTAACCCAGGTGAAAAAGTATGGTTTAGAATGATCATTTGTGTGATAAAAATGAGCATAGTGTTTAATAATGTTCAGCATGTTAAGTATCTCAGTATTTACAAATTATCAGTTGTAGAACAGTTTTTTAACAGAAATGCCAAGAATTATTCTTCTGTGGGTAGATAGTCATTTTCTAGATTAATGTTTGTTTCCTACATATATTTAGAAGTATGAATTAAAGATGTATTAAAAGCAGAAAACTTGGTGTATTCAGAATGTTATGGAATGGTTTCAGGTGTTCTTGAAAGTAAAATTTGCTGATTGTATCTTATTTTTAGAGTGCCATTGGAAGAAAGTTCCACAGGCTGTTGATACTAATGGTTTATCACTTTATTTTTACTTTATATCTGCAGAAATAGGTAGAAAGGAAGTTAGTGGGTAAAGCTGAAAAGAAAGATATTGGTCCCAATAATAATAATAATAATAATAATAATAATAAAGCAAAGCCTGTTAGGTGGTTTGAATTGTTGTGTGAAACAGAAAGGCTCATGTAAAGAAGAGAAACATACAGTAGGTCTATATGTAGTTATAAATTTCCATAACAACAAGAACTATATGATGAAGACAAAATCTAAATTACTTTTAGTTCCAGTCATTATTATTATTTTTTACAGCTTTACTATTCAGAAATAGTGCAGTTGCTTTTGCCACGCAGAGCTTGCTTAACAGAGATACTTTCCTGTTTTGAATTTTAGGGCGGCAGCAATGACTCTTCGTACGGTATTACTGTCATTGCAAGCACTCTTGGCAGCTGCGGAGCCAGATGATCCACAAGATGCAGTAGTAGCAAATCAGGTAAGATGACTGCTTTTGAAAGACTTTCTTTAAACTTACCTTAGTCTTTTTGCATTAGTGTTTTGCAATATTAACCCATCACCATAGTCTATTGAAACTAAATTTGGAAATGGTTTCCCTTTCTTTTAATAAGATATTTTGTCAGATGTTACAGTGAAAACTTTGTTGATTTTTAACATACTAATTTATAGTTGGTTGAATGGTAGATGATTTTTTTTCTAACATGAAAAATTTCAAGCATACAGAAAAGTTGAAAGAATTACACTTGTGTGTTCATCCCTCCATTCCATTCAATGATGAGTCTCTGTGGTTGATAACTCCTGATTAGCTCTACTGTGGCACTGAATTGACATGGTAATCAGTGACCTTGTAATTGTAAAATTTAATAAATATTTTTCAGTTCTGATCTTACTTGGTTTCTCTAAGGCAGAAGTCATCAAACTATATACAGTCTCCTGTTTTTATAAATAATATTTTTTTGGAATACAGCCACACACTTGTTTACTGTTTTCCAGCTACAGTGGCAGAGTTGAGTAGTTGCAACAGAAACAGTATGGCCTAAAATACTTGTTAATCAGGCCCTTTAAAAACAATTTGCCAAGTCATGCTCTAAGGCATTAGAATTTGCTGAGCATTCTTTTTTTTTTTACCCCTAGAAATTTTTTCCTCCTTTGACCTCTGAAACACTGTCTTCTTACTGCTTACAATTATTTGTCATCTTTCTCCTGCCCTTTAAGCATACTTCCTTGGTTCTGACAGTGTTCCCTTTTCTTTCCATTATGTACTCTCACTTGAATGAACATATCCCCAATGATGTTATCATCCAAACATGGATAAAATGCACAGGCTTGACCTTTCCTCTGAGTACAAGACCCTGTTTGCAGCTGGATAGCTCTATCTGAGTGCTCCATGGATACCTGAGCACAGCACTGCCAAAACTGAATGTAGAATCTTAAAACCTGCAAACCTGTCTATCTTTCCGTTATGTACTTAGCTAAATAATCCAAATCACAGACTTTGGATTCTTCCCTGTGCCTCCTTTTCCTTTGTTGATTCCATTCCCTTCTGTCTGTAGCCATTTTTACATACTTCCTCTGATTGCCTTATTTCAAATACTTTATATTTCTCGTTTCACCTGTTCCAACAGATCTCCCTTCCTCAGCTTCTTCCTTCCCTCCTCCATCTTCTACATCATCCTTTAGCTTTGTTGTTGTTAGCCGTTGAGTCAGCAGTAGAATGAAACACTGCCCAGTCCTGTACCAGCTTCACCTCGCTATACTTGAGCCCATCATTGCTGCCACAGTGTCAGTCCATCTCACTGAGGGCCTTCCACTTTTTCACTGACCTTCCACTTTACCAAGCATAATAGCCTTCTCTTCTCCAGGGAATGGTCTCTTCTGACAACGTGACCAGAGTAGGTCAGATGAAGTCTGGGCATTCTTGCTTCCAAGGAGCATTCTGGCTGCACTTCTTCCAGGACAGATTTGTTAGTTCTTCTAGCAGGACATGGTACCTTCAGTATTCTTTGCCAAAATATAAAGTACTTTAGCTTTATAAAGTATGAGTTTTATTTTCCTTTATTATAGAACCTTTTATACCTTCACTGTCACCAACTTAAGTGAGTCTTAAGTTCTTTAGTTTGAAGAGTTCCTACATAAGTTGAACTGTCTCAAACTGTCATCTACAAAATTTTTTAGTATTTTGTTTTAGGTGAAAGTTAACACAGCAAATTAGGTTCCCCTTTAACAACTCTTTATTTAAATTGTTCTGTGCCATTGGTTAAAAGTTTTTAAATATATCAGAATTCTCATTTTTTTCCATTCCGCTTGTTCTGTTTCCATTGATCTTACTTCCCTTCCTTGTCATCCCATCTTTGCTTTTTGGTAACTGTTGATCCTTTGGTCTTGTATAATTAATTGTTTAAGGGAGCATATTACTCATGGGTGATACTGTTTCTTTTATAAGCCAGTAAATTTATTTGGCTGAAAGGTGACCCACAGAAATAGCTTTAATTCCAAATTCAAAGGATGTCATAGGGCATTAGTCTTAGGGATTCCTCTGGTCCTTACAGGTCCAATAGGTCTGGTTTTTAGGGATTTTAGTTTCAGTCTACATTTTCTCCCATCCTATCCAAGGCCTTCTTTGTGTCCCTGGTCACAACGGTTGGTAGTGGTAGCCAGGCACTACCTAGTTAGTTCTTCTAATCTTAGGTTAGAAGTTTCGGGTTTGGTTTGAGTGGGCTGTTAGTCCTATGAATTAGTTTCTTCTTTGAGCCTTTGATTTCTTTCATTGTCTTTTGCTCCATGTGACTAGGGATCAATAGTTGTATCTTAGATGGCCTCCCACAAGCTTTTAAGACCCTAAATGCTGCTCACCAAACTAGGATGTAGAATATTACCTTTGTGAATTATGTTACACCAGTTGATAAAGTTGTCCCCTGAGATTATGGATCATATAGATGGTTTTTAAAGGAGCTCGTTACTCACAGGTGATACTCTTTATTTTATGAGCCAATCTGTTACTTAGGTAAATGGGGACCTCAAGGGATAATTTTGGTTTAAGGTTCACAGAGTACTCAGAGTGTGATAGTCTTGGTAGTCCTCTAGTCTGAATTAGTCCAGTAAGTCTAGACTTCTCAATGAGAATTTGAGTTTTGTTCCACATTTTTCTCCCCTTCTAACAGGATTCACCTGTTGTGGCCCTAATAAAAATGATTGGTAGTGGTCACCATCTAGTTCTGATCTCAGTGTAGATGAGGCCATTGGTTTATGTAGAATGTTGCTTCTGTATACTTCTTTATTCTCTGAGTCTTTAAACATTTATTTTCAATTTATACTTTGCTTTACTAACTGTTCTGGTTACCTAGTGCTGCTCTGACAAGAATGTACCACAAATGGGATCACCTTAACAAACAGGAGTTTATTCTCTTACACTTTGGAGGCTTTAAGTCCAAGTTCAAAGTGCCTGGCTCTAGGGCTAGGTGAAAGCCCCTCAACCTTGGGTTGCAGCTCTGCCTCCTCTTCCCGGCCCACTGGAGCTAGAGGCGTTTCTTCATTCATATAGCTGCTGGCTGCTGAGGCTGAGAAGCCCAAGGTTGACAAATAAAAAACACAGTCCTGATGTTACCAGACCACACGGCAGGCCATTAATTCAAGTTCATTGTAAGTCCCAAGATTGGCAGAGCATGGCAGGCTGCTGAACAACGACACAGCTACCTGCGGGGTCAAAGTGTGCCATATGCTAGAGACCATTCCTGTATACGGAAAGCAGACTACATACCCAAAGCAGCTACTCAGCAGCTGCTTGTGGTAGATCCCACCATGGAGTTGATTGCCAGTCTGATCATGGGGAATAACTACCACCAGCTGCCCAGCCACTCAACCAGGCCCAGCCAAGCTGACACACAAACTGAACTATCCACTAACTAATGATGGTCTCTATGTATGTGAGAATAAATTGACATTTTTTCAATATATATGGGAAGTCTTAACCTTTTAAAAGTAATCTTTGTTGTGTGGTTCTTATTAGTTGCCAGTCAACTTGGTTCTGACAGAGACTTCATATAATTAAAAAGTACTCTATAGTGAGCTAATCAAATCACGTTTTATAAGTTAGGATTTTGCGTATGTGGTTTCTTTAAATCACTGCCCAGTAGTACAGATCTAGCAAAAATCTAGCTGTTTTCTAGCCTGGCCTGTGCTTAATACAAAAATTGGTCACATTTAATGTCCACGTTAATTTGAGGAGCTAGTAATTCAGTGTTTAGTTGGATAATGTTTGCAGCTACACAGTTTTTAGAAACCTCTCTACTGCCTCACTTCAGTAGCTTTAATTTTTCTGCTGCTGATAATTGTTGAAATTGGAGATTAGAGTTGATAAATGTTACTTATCTTTGTTTTTTCTTCAATTGACATATGAATCAAAGTTTTAGGTTAAATAGGCTTTCCATGAGTGACTTAGCTTGTTTGCAAGGGATATTTTAGGTGTACATTAGTTTTATTTAGGGAAAAATGCAGGCTTGAGTAACTAAGAGCTGAACTACCAATTTTGAACATTATAACTGTATTGTCATGTGAATCAATTTTTTTTCCCCCTGTATAGTACAAACAAAATCCTGAAATGTTCAAACAGACAGCTCGACTTTGGGCACATGTATATGCTGGAGCACCAGTTTCTAGTCCAGAATACACCAAAAAAATAGAAAATCTATGTGCTATGGGCTTTGATAGGGTAAGTACGTAAGGGCATATTGATTTTGATAATACTGATTGCTTTTAAGTTAAAGTATTTCAGAAAATAAGAGGCATATCTAAATCTAGTTTTGATAAACAAATTTCTTAATAAAATGAGTGATTGTTGATAACTTTTCTTTTTCCTTTTGTTGATTCTAAACATTGCTTTTTAGAAGCTCTTTGTGCATTGTAAATGCATCACAACTTATGTAAAAGAAAAATAATTTCTCAGTATAGAGACAATATTTTGGAAATGTTTCTTTGAAATTTTATTTTTTTGTCCCTGTTTCTTCTCTACAGAATGCAGTAATAGTGGCCTTGTCTTCAAAATCATGGGATGTAGAGACTGCAACAGAATTGCTTCTGAGTAACTGAGGTGTAGAATGAGAGCTGCTGATATAGTCAAGCTTGCCCCTTCTTGAGGAGCATCAACATCTGTTATTTTTAGAATTCTGCATAGATTTCTTTTAAACTGGCATTCTTGCCTAATGATGTTATCTAGGCACCATTGGAGACTGAGAAAAGCAAAACAAAACAAAAAAAAACCCTGCTCTGTAAATAAAGCTAATTAAATGTCTGTGTAAATTTAAAAAGGGGAAATACTTTAATTTTTTTCTTACTTGATAGTGTAAAAATTCTTTGAGCTAAGCTAAAACCATGGAAAAAAACATGCTACTTTAGCGTTTAGCAGTGTACCAAGACTAGCAAGAGTTTGCTTCAGGATTTTGTTGAATAATTAAGATACTATTTTGAGTGTGTCAGGGCCATTCAAATTGTTGGTGTTGCATCACAGCTACCTTAACTGTTTTTAACATGGATCCTTTGTGCCTGTGAATTTACTTGCATGCTTGTACTTGACTTCTTAGGATGGGTAGCTGAAAAGACCACCATTTTAAGCATTTGAGAATTCTTAATATAAGGTTTATCCAGAATTGAAGATGGTGACCTTATTCAGAGCCTTTTTGTCCTTGTCAAAAGACTGGGACATCATACTTGGTTTTTTTCCCCTTCTACTACACACAGCTGATACTCTGTACTTGGTATGGAAGTGTGGTGGGGGCAGTATCCCTTGCTCCGTTTTTAGGTCATAGGCTTGGAATGTTTTGCCACAGTTCTTAAAACACTCTTAAAGCTTTCCTATGTAAGTAATAATGTGAAAATGGAGCTGCCAATTTTATTTTCTTGCAAAAAACAGTAAATACTTGATGTTGCAGTATTCCCAGATTTAATGAAAGAATCCAATTGAGTTTTGCAGTGAATTTGACATCTTTCTATTTTTAAAACTGTCTTGGTAGATGAAATTTTTCTTTGAGAACTTGCAAGGATGCAATCAACTTTTTGCAGTAGTTTTTTAGCCTGATTTTGGGCTTTATAGAGATTGCTTTATTGGGTACTTTAAAAGTCACTTCTTGCTTGCATTTTCCCCATAGTAACACATGAAAGCTGTGTTGGTGTTTTACTGTACATACTTCAAATGCACATAGGAATAGAAGTGTGTTACAAATTTAACTTTTCTTTATGATGTTTCTGGTAATATGAGAATTGAAAACTTTACCTTCTCTTGTACATAGTCAGACTTTCTATTTGTATTATCTAAGTTCAAAAGTTTGAAAATTATTAGTTTGACAAACTCAAACACTAATGTGACCATTTTATGAAGGTTGAAGTGACTTATACAGGCAGTCCTATACATAGAAGCACAGTTCTTATTAAATTTTCAGGACCAATGCAAAATAACAAAATTGTAATGAAATCAGACTAATTTAAAGTAAGGCTGTACATAGAAAGTCATAAAAGGTTTGTTCTTAAAGTGTTATTTATCCTAAATTATAATGGTTAAAGTGTTTGGAAAGTAATTTTTTAAACCATAAATTCAGCAAAATTTCATTTGACTTCTCAATAATCTTAATACTAGAAGCAATAAAAAAATATATATTAAATATATTGTAATGTTAAGGATGTGAAGGTTCTTCCAAAACTTAAAAAGACTTTCATGATCAACAGTAAACTCTTGAGATTGGTATTATTGCATAATAAACACAAGTTGCTATGTTCCCCCCCCATATGTTCACTGAAGCATAATTTTCTTTATACAGTCATCTCCTCTTACTTGTAGTTTAGTTATTTTCTAAAAATGCCAAAGGAAACAAGGATTTTCTATATTTATTTTAAGCAGTTAAAACCTTACACTTTATATTTTTAAGTTAGATGGGAATGTGTGAAAATGTGGACAGTTTTTCTCTATTGTTGGTCAGAATTTTTTTAGTGGAAGGTGGCTTGGTAATACTTATAAGTAATATTGGGGTTTTTTAAATGTTGAATACATCTACATAGTTTACTGTTTGCCTCTGTTTCAGGGTATATTTAATTGTCCTGTGGTTAGGCAAAGGAGAGAGAGAGGAACTCAGAAGTTACTTTGATTTTGGAGGCAGCTATATCTTGCCTTAGGAGCTCTGGTAGCATAGTGGCTAAAGTACTTGACTGCTAACCAGAAGGCTGGCGGTTCAAACCCACCAGCCACTCCTCGGAAGGAAGGTTGGGCAATCCTACTTCCGTAGTGATACTGCCTCGGAAACCCAAGGAGGGGTCGCTATGAGTCGGGGCCAACTCGACGGCACATAACAACAGCAACAACATATCTTGCCTTTGGTTTTTTTACATACTAGCCCAGAGGGTACCTACTCATCTAACTACAGTTTAACATCCCTAGTGCCCAGGAAATTGGAAAGTATGATATTTGATTTGAGAGGTTCTCCATAATGGACTTTATATCACAAAACTTTATTTACCTCATTTACATTTAATGTGATAATTATCCCACTTTTCTCTCTGCTGTATTTCCCATTGTCCTTTTTGTTAATATTGTTTTTCACTTCATTACAGATAGATTATTTTCCCCAGATATAAATTAAGGCAACTCTTTTTTTCCTCTTCTGATTTTAAATGTTTGGAACAAAGACACTAAAAGTTTAGACCTAGGAAAGACGTACCCTGATGGAAATTATTTTTATAATTGTCAGTATTTCTGAGATTTGTCAATTTCAAAGACTTCAAAAAGTATGTTTTAAAAAAATGCAGTTAAATCCCATTTAGAGCAGGGAGATTTTCTGTAAATCTCTAATACTCTAATAGGTTTTTTTATAGTTGAGTGTATTTCCTGAGTGTGTGCCTGACTTTTAAAAGAAGAAATAATTAATTGTATAATATTTGAATAAAGAATGAATGAATAGTAGTTTGTGTTCCAAATAAGTATACAGGAGTATATACCTATTTATTTGAAGAACTTGGTACTAAATTAAATGCTCTGAATTAGCTTCCCAAAATGTTTAGAATTTTCCAAGGATATATAAATGTTTGTAGTCAGTATTTTGATTTTGAGGAGAGTAATCTATGAAATGAAATTCAGACTAATTTTCTTCTCTTTTTTGGGGGGGAAGTGTATCACATTTGGTGGCACTTAAAACTATGCAAAATATTTTAAGTATCTGTAAGAAGGAATTGGCAATTAAAGTGAATTTTGCTTATTTATGTAGTACAGAATACAGCATATTGTGTTAATGTTTAGGCTGTTTAATAAGTTCATAAATGTGAAAAGCAGATCTTGGCTTAAGTATATGCCTGATTTAAGTTTTTAAACTCTGCAGTAGGAAAATGATAATGTTTCCATAACCCTATGTAGCAGCACAGGAAATTATGGATCTTTTTATTGTTGTCTTAAAGATTTAGGATGGATTTGAGCAGGGAAGAGCTGGAGCCTGGTATACCTTCTTCCTGTATATAGATGGAAACAGTGTTTAGATAAGAAAAAGGAACCTTCTGTTTACAGTTTATAGTTAACTTTATTTCATGGGCTTTTATAAACGTATTCATCCCTTTTTCTAATTGAAGGAATTTCAATTCCAGGGTACAAACTATTGATTCTAAAAATTGCATTTCCTTTGTTTTAATACCAATTCTAAATGACACTTAACATCATCCAGTTGCTACCACTGGGGAAGAAGGCAACTTGAAGTATTTACTGATAAATACCCTTTTTTGTTTTTGTCCCAAAGTGTGACCTTTCTGCAGTGTCTCCATATTATGTCACATGTTCTATTTGCACTGTTGCAACATGGATCAGAAATCTTGTGGCATAGGAGTAGGGGGGTCTTAATAGCTCCTTTGTCCCATTTGTTTTATTACTGCTTTACTGGACTGATCTATCCTTATAAACCTGTGATCATCACCTAAATGTAAGTTGTGAATGTGTCACCTCTTGCTTGGTTATTTCAGCCATGCTGCTATATATACTCAGTGTGGCACAGTTTTTCAGTTTGGTTCTGGGGGATGAGTGGATACAAATCATTGCACTGTGCTGTTAATGATCCTTGTCTGCTTGCTGTTACTTTTTCCAGGCATCATAATAAAAGGTAGACTATTTCTTTGGGGGGAAAGAGACTTATTTAATGTAATTTAAAGACCTTTTCAATAGAAAATGAAATGCTATTCAAAATAATATCTATTTTTTAGCTTTCAGCAATTGATGGTGCTTTGTTGTGGTGTCTGCTGGAAGCCTACTGCCATTATAGGGATTCTCATTAACCTAACTGAGAAAGAACCTTGCTTGTTAGCTTCTCTAGATCTCTATTCTACACAATCTGTTAGTGATGATAAATTCTGTAGGAGGGTCTATTCTGAGCCGTTAACTTCCTGTAAGGGGAACTGGGTGGGTTACCAGAAAGACCATTGAAGTAGGGTGGGCTGTGGGTGGAGGGTTGGGTATTTGTCTTGAGAATTAAAAACTACGAAACACTTTTGTACACAACTGATTTTTTAAAAAATAAACACATTTTTAAAGATGTTGAATTTTTTTTCCCCCATTACTGAGAATGCTTAAAAATAAATGCATGCATGTTTTCCCCTGAAAACGGTTTATCTTATTTCTGGTACTCATCTTCTGGACAGGCACTTCAATATCTATGTTACTTTAAACAAGAAAAACAACCAGGTATTTCTTGACAGATTTCGTAGTGATGAGCATATAACAATAAATGTAAATGTATCCAGGCTTTAAATTTAAAAACAAGCTTGAATTGTTTAGTTCTAATTACATGTTTATTTGACAATACAGCATTATTTGGTGGGTTCTAATCCAGAATTTAAAGAAATCCAGAGTTGTTTGGTATTGAAGGTAAAAATGTTGTTTCAAAATAGTCACATCCATCTCTCTGGAAAGGTTGCATGGTACTGTGGAAAGGACTGGATTGCTTCAAGAAGTCCTGAGTTTTAAACCCAGCTTACCCCAAGATCAAAAGAGGCAGAAGTTTTCTGAGCCTCAATTTCATCATCTAGGTAAATTACCTGCCCAGTACTATGCCACATATTTGTGAAGATCAAATAATACAATATTAGCAGTGAATATATCTAATATATTTGTGTGGATTTTAACACACAAATTTTGACTAAGTTACAGTATTATTTTGTGCACAATCTGAGACGACCAGCAGGATGGCTTATTTTAAAGTTGTGTCCTGGATTGTCAAGAAAACCATACTTTGTTAAGTCTGTTTTCAAAGTCTAATGACTATGAATTATCATCAATTGCCTTTCCCTTCATTAACCATGATAATTAAATGAGGCTCCATTGGTCAGGGTTTGTAGTTACTTCACATGGCAAAGCTGATTTCTGTGTGTGTGTATCTAGGGCATTTATAGGAGTTCTCATGGCATAATGCCTAACGCATCTGACTGCTACCCAGAAGGTTGATGGTTCAAACCCACCAGCCACTCCTCAGAAGGAAGATTGGGTGATCTACTTCTGTAGTGATACTGCCTCAGAAACCCAAGGACAGGTTGCTGTGAGTTGGATTCGACCCGACGGCAGTGAATGTGGGTTTTTTTAGGGCATTTATAACCATCATGCATCAGGCCTATGAATTTCTGCTGCCCCGAGACGGAATTGTTCCTGACCTAACATGCCGGTATGATGTGCTCTTTTATGTAGCAAGGCTAGTCTTTATTAAAAATCAAGGATACAAATGGAGTTCAAGTGAGCTTTAATTCCATACCTAACAACGGATAGTCAGATTTTCAAAGGCCAGTAAACACTGGTTACATATTTTTGTTATCAGAGAGTATAAACTTTTCAGTGACTTATCTAATAAAGCTTTCTAGAGCTATGTCCTACATTAATAATACTATCTCATACATTCATGTAATATTTTCCCATTTGGTCAGTAAGAATGTGCTAAAAACTCAATTTTAGCATTCTATTTATACTCCTTTTGTGACTTTTAACGAGTTGAGCCAAAGAAGAACAAGCTATTGCATTTACAGTACTCACAGAACTAATAACATAAAACGTTGCATAACATTGGACAGATTTGAGAAACTCCTATTAGTGGGTTGACATACGTGGTACTTAGTTTCTCCCTTACAGTCTAACAGCTTTGTGGTATGTACAAAATATACCTGTTTTTTAGGGCCAATTAGTGCCTTTTCTTACACAGCTAACATTCGTTAGTTACTGCTCAGCTCTTCATTTTCAATATGTGTAGAGTATATATTTGCTATGCATGTAGGAACCCTGGTAGCGTAGTGCCTAAGGCACTTGACTGCTACCAGAAGGCTGGTGGTTCAAACTCATCAGCCACTCCTTGGAAGGAAGATGGGGCAATCTACTTCTGTAGTGATGCTGCCTCGGAAACCCAAGAAGGGGTCGTTATGAGTCGGGTCCATCTCGAGGGCACATAACAACAACATGCATGTTCACTAGTACTTATATTATATTGATGGGTATATGACCTCATGTCCCAAGCAATAATGAGAGCAGGATTCAGTGATACTCCTTTAGTGTATCCCAGTCATAAGATTACAGAATTTGAAGGAAAAAGGGGACCCTGTAGTCCCAACTCCTTTTTTATGGGTTCTTATAACAGGCTGTCAAGTGAATTGGCTACCCAGAGTCACACAGGTTATTTCTGGTAGATAACCCCAAGAGGTACAATATTGTTATTTATATATTCTTACAGTAACATTTTGAGACCTAAATTTTTTGTTTTCTTAAAAGTATTAAATATGTGCTGTTGAGTCGATTCCAACCTGTAGCAGGCCTATCTGTGTGCCCCCATATATTTCCTAGGCTTTTAGACTTGGCAGATTGCAAAGTTTCTTCCATGGAGCTGCTGGTGGGTTAATACCACAGACATTTTGTTTAGCAACCAAGTACTTAACCATTGTATCACCAGGTCTCCTTAACGAAAAATGTAAGAGCAAATATCCAAGCATGGAAAGGAAGAATCAGTTCAGAAGGGGTGGGATCTTCAAGGAATCCTTACAGTATAAATTGAATACAATGTGTTTTGTGAACTAGCCTGGACTAGACACAGGATTTAGGACCTCTGCGGAGGTTTATTAACATAAACCAAACAAGCTTTTTAAAAATAAAAAAATTTTTTTTAATTTCTAAAATAATAAGATACTAGTGTCATTAACCTGCAAAATCTAATTAGCACTAAAAAACCACTCTTCTATTACAGAGACTGGCTTTTGGCTGCATAATGTCATATTCTGTGTATTAGTAGAAGTAGCTCTTTGCAAGTTAACATTCTTAAGGTGTCATTACAGATAAAAGGCAAAATTACAAGGAACTAGGATAAGTCAGCTGAGGTAATTATTAGCATGGTAGATTTTCTTAATTTAAAAAGTTTGTTTTAAATTTAAAAAAAAAGTTTGTTTTTCTCCCAAGTAATAAATCCTCTTCTCTTCTTTCTGTTTTCTAAATCACTAGGGGAGAGGAAGGAGCTCTGGTAGCATAGTGGCTAAAGCACTTGATTGCTAACCAGAAGGTTGGCGGTTCAAACCCACCAGCCACTCCTCGGAAGGAAGGTTGGGCAATCCTACTTCCTTAGTGATACTGCCTCGGAAACCCAAGGAGGGGTCGCTATGAGTCGGGGCCGACTCGACGGCACATAACAACAACAACAACAACGGGAGAGGAGGTCATAATGGAAAGACTTTATGATCTTTTTCCTACCTCTAGTACTATTCCTTGGAGCTCTGGTGGTATAATGCCTAAGGCACTTGACTGCTAACCAGAAGGCTGGTGGTTCAAACTCACCAACCACTCCCTGGAAGGAAGGTTGGGCAATCTACTTCCATAGTGACACCCCCTCGGAAACCCAAGGAGGGGTTGCCATGAGTCGGAGACAACTCAACGCCACATAACAGATAACAGTACTATTCTGTAGAGACGATAGCTTTTAAAAGCCCCTGATTTTGTTTTTATGTAGTTAACTAAATCATTTGTGGAGTCGATTTTGACTCAGGGCGACTCATGGTATGTCAGAGTAGAGCTTGCTCTATAGGGTCTTGGGCCTGATTTTTCTAAAGCAGATCACCAGGCCTTTCTCCCGAGGGTCTGTCTCTGACTTTTGGTCAGCCGAGTGTATCAACCTTTTGCACCACCTGCAGACTCCTAGGTGATTACTTATAGGTCACTAAATAATTACTCCTCCTCAACGTTAGGAGCTCTGGTAGCATAGTGCCTAAGGCACTTGACTGCTAACCAGGAGGCTGGAGGTTCAAACCCACCAGCCACTCCTCGGAAGGAAGGTTGGGCAGTCCCACTTCCGTAGTGATAACTGCCTCGGAAACCCAAGGAGGGGTCGCTAGGAGTTGGGGTCGACTCGATGGCAAATAACAACAACGTGAGGCAGAGGGTTTGGTTTTGGTTTTAAGCTTCTTTTGTAGCTTTGAATTGCTCTTTTGTTCCAGCAATTACACATAGTATCTCTTGACTCACTGTTCATTACCAACCTTTTACTTTTCAGTGGAAAAGATGGAATTTAGGTTAAGGGAGGGCAAAAGCATTGATAGAGAAAAGGTGGTTTGGTATAGGAAAGGACACTTACTGAAGCACTTTGGGACTGAGGTACAGAGAAGGAAAATGAGTAAAATGAACCTAAATTAGGGTTGTAATTGGGAAATAAACTGGTGAGATTATGAAAGAAAGAAAAAGCAAGATGTAGCAAAAGATCAAGTTGAACCTATAGAGGGCACGGCAGAAATAAAATAGCATCAAGAAGACATCCGAGTAGGGAGGTCAACCATAAGTCTTGGACCTAAATGCTTTTTATTTGTTCAAGTTGCCAATCCTTCTGTCCCCAACTGTTTCATTATAATTCATTGGGTTAAAACACTTTACACTATACCAGTTCTCTTACTGTTGATTCAGAGGAAAAGTGTCCTGTCTTTCCAAGAATAGCTTCTTTCTTACACTCTTGGTTACATTCCAGTGGTCTTATTTAGGATTTTCTTTTCTTCGTGTGGCTCTTTCTCCTAAACAGCTTAAATATCCTTTGACTTCCTTTCCTACCAAAGAAACATGCTGCTTCCTGGATAGATTGCTTCCTCATTCCTTTCTTTTGCTTTAGCTGTTAAAATTTGGGCTTGGGCTCCATCATGGCACTAAAACTGGTTTGAGAATCCTAGTCTTCATGTAATTCATTTTAAGAAATGAGGTCCTGATCTGCTAGAGCTAATAAGATTACTGGCATTTTCAGACTAGGAATTTGGGTTTTCTGTTCACACTACTTGATTTGCCTTAGTCATTTTACTAAGCCATTTTAGAGATAATCAGATGTATTTATTTCAGAGCTTAGATTTTTAAAAATAAGCTCTACTTCAACCTCTAGGATTTAATAATTTAGAGTATTCTTCAGTGTACTGTTTTTGCACACTTGAGCTAATACTGTATAATTAATATTCAGCTTGCTAAAACAGGTCCTTTAAAAAAATATGAATTAAATGTACAGATGGACACTCAAGCTGAACAGGGATAGGAAGGCCAATGGGCCTATATACCCATGAATATACATAGGTTTGACAGAGGCTATCTCTACTTACGTACAGGGAGCTCTGGTGGCTTGGTACCTAAGGCATTTGACTGCTAACCAGAAGGCAGGTAGTTCAAACCTACCAACCACTCCTTGGAAGGAAGATTGGACAGTCTACTTCCATACGCATACCCAGAAACCCAAGGAGGAGGGGTCGCTATGAGTCAGGACTGAGTCGATGGCAGTGGGTTTTTTTTTTTAATCTCTACATACATATTTATATGTGTTGCAAATATATCCATGGATGTAGTAGAACATACAGGGGGTGAAGTTATGAAAACATTTTAGTAACCAAACATCTTGAGGGAATGAATCACTGGGCTATGGAGCTCAGGACCATAGTCTCAGAGGACCCTAAGGCCAATTGGCGTAACAGTCCACAAAGACAATGTTCTCCATCCTACTTGGGTGAGCAGAGACTGGGCTCTTAAAACTTTGTGAACAGACATTCTGAGGTGCAACTATTGGTCTCCACTATCCGGAGCAAAGAAGAGTGAAGAAAATCAGAGATATGGAAAACAATCCAAAGAGTTAACGGAGCATATGAGCCACAGCCTCCGTGACCCTGAGACCAGAACTAGATGGAGTCTGGCTACCACTGCTGACCACTATGGAAAGGATCACAATAAGAGATTCTGAGCAGACTGGGGGGAAATGGAACAAGACTCCAAATCGTAAGGAAAAAAAAAAACAGGCTTACTGGTCTGAGGAGAACTGGTGGGACCCTCAAGACTATGGCCCTTAGACACCATTCAAGCTAGGAACTTAAACCCCATAACAACTGGCAGCCAAACAGCAGACTTACAAAGTGAACATCAGAAGGGTATGTACTCATCACAACAGTCAAGCATAAGAGAGCAAGAGGACAGCATTTTCCCAGGGGAACTCTGGTAGTGTAGTGCTTAAGGCATTTGACTGCTAATCAGAAGGCTGGTGGTTCAAACCACCCCTCCTTCACCACCCCTCCTTCACCACCCCTCCTTCACCAGCCCCTCCTCGGAAGGAAGACTGGGCCTTGAAGACCCAAGGAGGGGTCACTATGAGCCAAAATAGCCTTGACAACAGTGAGGTTTTTTTTGTTTGTTTTAGAGAGGTAGGAAGCTGGGATGTGATAGGAAAGAAGAATGAAGGGAAGGAATGGGTGTAGAGAGAAAATGGGAAGAATGATGTTACAGTTTGGGGATTGCAGTAAAGGCCACAAAACAGTATGGATTGTTGAATGGAAAACCAATTTGTGCAACAAAATTATTAAACCTTTCGAATGGCTGCAAATAGACCATTGAGTAGGGTTACCACATTCTACAAATCTTTTACTGTATTGCATATGTACATTGTTTACAATTTTTTCCAGTTGCAAATTATATTGCATGGACTGCTGATTAAACATGAACGAAGGAAGACATGCTTAAATATCAGTTCCCTCCTAAAACTCTACTAAAATGACAAGAATTTAAAAGTGAAATCTTTAAGGACAAAGAGTGGGAGAGAAGACAATATGTCAAAATACTTTTGGAAAATTAAAAGTAGTAGAAACGATTTAGTACAGCACAGGAAGTAATCTGGAGTATTGATTAGAAACAAAGTGATTTGTTCCTTAGAACATAGAAGGATTTATAAATTGGGGAAAAGTACCATACAGAATGATGGGGTGAGATGTTAGCCTGGGAATGGGGATTGGCTGAAATTCTATATTTCTTCTACCTAGTTTGTTAGGTACCTAGGTAACTACTACCCTTTTCTACCAAGGAGAATTGCTGTTTTGAGAATTGAAAACAAAATCTTCAGACAGAACCAGTAAGAGACTAAAAATGAGGTCAATTAGAAGTCTGTAATCTGGATGGTAGATTGCTAGTTCCTAGAATGTTGGCAATTAAGACATGTATACTCTGTCAGGGAAGAGTCTAGAAACCTGTTCTAGACAAACTTGGAGATCCCAGAGAAGAGATCCTCAAATTCAGACATTTTAAGATTTTATGTGAAAGTTGTCAACTTAGAAGTACAAACAAGCATCCCCAGATATTTGAAGACTGCCCCAACATTAATGACTAAGACCAAAACAATCAATATAGGAAAAAGAAAACCCAAAGATATAGCCTTTAAGAAGTAAGATACTGCATCAAAAAAAAGTACAGAATGCTTTTTAAAAATATTTTTTTTTTGTAAATTAGATAATAGCATAAATTAAAAATTGGCTAAAAGATTTGAAAGTTTAAGGAATACCAGAAATGTCAAACTTACAAAAGGATGGAAAAAATTTTAAAGTGAAATTAAAGGATCATTTTAGAAGATCCACCATCTATTAGGCATTTCTTAAAGAAAATTAATTGCCAAAGACAGGAAATAACCAAGAGCTGAAAGACACACTATTACAAGCATATTTTGTTTCAGAACATTGGGAAAGATGAGAAGATTCAAAAACTGGGGAACAGACCCATAAAATGAATTGAAAATGAGAATGACGAAATTTCTCAGTGTTATAGGATATTAAGAGATTAATGAAGTGATGACTTGTAAGTTCTGAGAATTATTTCCAACCATGAATTCTATATCCAGCTGAGGTATCAGTTTAGAATATAGATATTTCAAGATATTGAAGTTGTCAAAAACTTTTCCATTTGCCTTTGCTCAGGAAGCACCTAAATGATATACACTAACATGAAGGAGTGAGATGCAAAAGAAAGATGTGGAATACAACAGAGGAGTTGGTTATTTGCAGGATAAGCAGATTGCGGGAAGGGAGTTCCAGGTTGCTACCTGTGCAACAGCCCTGAACGCAGCCATTGCAGTCCATAAAGGATCAAAAGATGAAATATTGCAGAAAAGAGAGAATGAAAACAAAAGAGATACATCTGATGCATTTTGTCACGTGTGAAATTATAATGTATTCAATGGAGTGCATGGGAAGAATTGATAATAGTAGATACAAAGCAAACTACTTAAATAGAAAAGTTAAAAACTATTCTTGGAAAACCAGCATTAATGTAAGTTTATTGAATGACCAATAACTACATAGTCATAAACTATTTTGCCAAGAATTGTGAAATAATGAGAAAACATGGAGAGTGGAAGTGAGATGGCCATATAAAAGAGCTAAGTACTCATCTACGTTTAGAAAAATTAGTTAATTTTGGTGCTGAAACCTGGGATCAAGCCATAGAAAATAAATTTTAAATCAATGGTACAAAGATAGTAGTTGTTGTTGTAAAGTGCTGTCATGTCTGCTCTGACCCCAATAGAGCGAAACACTGCCAATTTCTGTGCCAGCCTCAAAATTCTTGGTATATCTGAGCCTATCATTGCAGCCACTGCCACTGTGTCAGTCCATCTCATTGAGGGTCTTCCCCTTAGTTGCTGACCCTCCACTTTACCAAGGATGATGTCCTTCTCTAGGAAATGGTCCCTTCAGACAACATGACCAAAGTAGGTCAGATGAAGTCTGGCCATTCTCGCTTCCAAGGCGCATTCCAGCTGCACTTCCTCCAGGACAGATTTATTAGTTCTGATTTCTGTTAGTCCATAGTACTTTGAGTATTCTTTACCAGTGGCACAACTCAAAAGCACCAACTCTTCTTGAGTCTTCCTTATTCATTATTCAGCTTTCACATATATATGAGGCGATTGAAAATACCATGGCTTGGGCTAGGCACACCTTACTCTTCACAGAGATGTCTTTGCTCTTCAGCACTTTAAAGCAGTCTTTTGCAACAGATTTTCCCAGTGCAGTGTTGTGTGATTTCTTGACTGTTGCTTCCATTGGTGTTGATTGTGGAACCAAGTAATATGAAATCTTTGAAAACTTCAGGCTTTTCTCCATTTATCATGATGCTGCTAATTGGTCCAGTTGTGGGGATATTTGTTTTCTTTCTGTTGAGGTGTAATCCATACTGCAGACTGTAGTCTTTGATCTTCATCAGTAAGTGCTTTAAGTCATTTTCACTTTCAGCAAGCAAGATTGTATCATCTGCATATCACAAATTGTTAATGAGTCTTCCTTCAATCCATTTGGTTTTCTAACTCCAGGTCTTTGCACATTTCATTATAATGTAATAATCCTGATGATGCATTCTTCTTCATATAGTCCATTATCTCGGATTATTTGCTCAGCATACCAATTGATGCACTCCTTTCCTGATTTAAAACCATGCAGTATCCCCTTGTTCTGTTCAAACAGCAGCCTCCTGGTTTATGTACAGGTTCCTCATGAGCATAATTAAGTGTTCAAGAGTTCCCATTCTTTGCAATATTATCCATAATTTGTTAGGATCCACACAGTCAAATCCTTTTGCATAATCAATAAGACACAAGCAAACATTTTTCTGGTATTCTTTGCTTTGAGCCAAGATCCATCTGACATCAGCAGTGATATCCCTCATTCCACATTCTCTTCTGAATCCAGCTTGCATTTCTGGAAGTTCCCTGTCAACATACTGCAGCAACTCTTTTTTAATTATCTTCAGCAAAATTTTACTTGCATGTGATGTTAATGACATTGTTCGATAATTTCTACATTCTGTTGGATCACCTTTCTTTGGAATGGGTGCAAATATGGATCTCTTCCAGTCAGTTGGCCAGGTAGCTGTCTTCCAGATTTCTTGGCATAACCGAGTGAGTGCCTCCAGCACAGCATCCATTTGTTGACACATATCAATGGGTATCCCATCAATTCCTGGAGCCTTGTTTTTTGCCATTTTCTTCAGTGCAACTTTGACTTCTTCCTCAATATCATTGGTTCTTGATCATATGCCACCTCCTGAAATGGATAAACATTGACCAGTTCTTTTTGGTACAGTGACTCTGTGTATTCCTTCCATCTTTTGGTATTTCCTGAATCATTCAGTATTTTGCCCATCTCACTGCCGTCAAGTTGGATCTGACTCATAGCAACCTTCCTTGGGTTTCCGAGGCAGTATCACTACAGAAGAAGATTGTCCAGCCTTCTTTCCGAGGAATGGTTGGTGAGTTTGAACCACCAGTCTTCTGGTTAGCAGTCAAATGCCACCAGAGCTCAATATTGCAACTCAGCCTTGAATTTTTTCTTCAGTTCTTTCAGCTTGAGAAATGCTGAGCATGTTCTTCCTTTTGGTTTTCTAACTCCAGGTCGTTGAACGTTTCATTGTAAGAATTGACTTTGTCTTCTCAAGCTGCTCTTTGAAATCTTCTGTTCAGCTTTTTTATCTTGTCATTTCTGCCATTTGCTTTTTACTACTGTCTATTCAAGAGCAAGTTTCATAGTGTCTTGTGACATCCATTTTCGTCTTTTCTTCCTTTCCTGTCTTTTTAATGACCTTTTGCTTTCTTCTTGGATGATGAAAGAATTTCATCATCCCACAATTTGTCTGGTTTTCAGTCATTGGTGTTGAATGCTTAAATCTGTTCTTCAGATGGTCTCCATGTTTGGGTGGGATATAATCAAGGCCATATTTTCACTCTCGTGCTAGCCACTGCTCAGAGAGAAGGTTGAGCAATCTACTTCTGTAGTGATACCACGTTGGAAACCCAAGGAGGGGTCGTTTATGAGTCAGATTCGACTCAAGGGCAATGTTTGGTTGGTTGGTTGGACTTATTTAATTTATTAATTGTCTTCTTCTTCAACTTGAACTTGTACATGAGCAATTAATGATCTATTCCACTGTCAGCTCCTGGCTTTGTTTTGGCTGAAGATATTGAGCTTCTCCATTGTCTTTTCCCACAGATGTACTTGATCTGATTCCTGTGTATTCCATCTGGTGAGATCCATGTGTACTGTCACTGTTTATGCTGTTCAAAAAAGATATTTGCAATGAGTAAGCCATTTGTCTTGCAAAATTCTATCATGCGATCTCCAGTGTCATTTCTATCACCAAGGCCATATTTTCTGGGTACCGATGATTCTTGTTTCCAACTTTAGCATTACAGTCACCAGTAATAATCAATACATCTTGATTGCATGTTTTCACTTTTTATTGTGATGTGGGTGGATATTTACAAAGCAAATTTATTTTCCATTCAACAGTTCATACATTTTGTTTAATAACATCGGCAGCAATCCTCCCAATGTAACAGCTCTCTTCCCACTTCTTCCCTGTGGTTAATTTTCCCTGTGACCTTCTTTCCCATGCATTCCTACCATCTGAGCTTTCTCCCTGTACAAATACTGCTTTTCTGATCTCCCATCGTTGATTGTTCTAAGGGGTGCACCTACTTGGTGTAATTCATCACTTCATGGGCCTGTCTATTGATGGGCTGAAAGGTAGTCCAGTGAGTTCAATTCCAGTCCCATGGCCCATATCTCAGGGGGTTCACCAATCCCCATCAGAGCAGTAAGACTGGTCTTTATGATTTCAAGTTTCGTTTCACATTTTTCTTCCACTCTATCCAGGCTCTCCAATTTTTATCCCTTTCCAAGTGATAGCCAGTGGTAGCTGGGCACCATCTAGTTCTGGTCCCAGAGTCATGTAGGCTGAGGTTCCCATAGTCCCTTGGACAAATTGTTTCCATGTGTCTTTGATTTTCTCCGTTCTTTTTGCTCCAGATGAGGAGAAATCAATTGTTGCATCCTAGATGGTTGCTCGCAAGCTTTTAAGACCCCAGACACTGCTCACCAATGTAGGACGTAAGGTAATGTTTTTGCGTACTATGTTATGCCAATTGAACTTAATGTCACCTGCAACCTTGGTCCCAAGACCACAGGCCCAGCAACTCTCACCTTCAATGTGTTTGGTTGTGGCTAAGAAGTTATCATATCTTTGCCCCCTGTAAGCCCTCTCTTTCTTTCTCTCTCTCTCTCTATATATATATGGACATTTTTATAGCACATACAAATACATATATAGAAATATCATCTGACAGACTTATATATGGTCATAAATATATTCCTGTTCACCTACCCATATTTGATCATCTTGCCTGTCTACCTATGTATCTACCATAGATTAACATTTGTTATTAGTGATAATACAGTGTTGTGTATGTGATAGTATTTACCTTTGTTGTCTGTTCCTCTTGTGCACCTCTCTGTGTCTTCCTTTTCCTTAATGATACTGTGCTGGTCACCCACTTTTGGTATATTGCCTTTCCCTTCACCCAAATCAATCTGTTTCTTACCTAGCTAACAAATTTCCCTCCTCTTCCCTCCCATACCTGATAACCAACAAGTTTCCTTCCCTGTGTAAACTTTCCTTGAATTGTTATAATAGTAGATATATACAATATCTGTCTTGTGATTGACTTATTTCACTCAGCTTAATGTCCTCCAAGTTCATCCATGTGATGAGGTATTTCACGGATTCATTATTATTCATTAATGTTGCATGATATTCTCTTGTGTGTATGTATCATAGTTTATCCATTCCTCTGGTGATGATCACTTAGGTTGTTTCTATTTCTTTGCTATTGCAAATAGTGCTGTGATGAACACAGGTGTGCATATCTATTTGTGTCCCAACTCTCATTTTTTTAGGATATATACCTAGTAGTAGGATTTCTGGATCAAATGGTATTTCTATTTTCAACTTTTTAAGGAAACACTGTAACGTTTTCCACAGTGGTTGTGCTATTTTACAGTCCCACCAGCAGTGTAGGAGAGTTCCAATCTCTCCACACCCTTGCCAGCATTTGTTTTTTCTGTCTTGTTGAACTTTGCTATTATTGCTAGGGTGAGTTGATATCTCATTGTTGTTTTGATTTGCATCTCTCTAATGGCTAATGATTGTGGGCATTTCTTCATGTGTTTTTTGTGCACCTGAATATCTTCTTTGGTGAAGTGTCTGTTCATGTTTTCTGCCCATTTTTAATTGGATTGTTTGTCTTTTTGATGTTGAGATGTTTTCTATAAATTTTAGAGATAAGTCCCTTGTCAGATATGTCATTGTTGTATATTTTTTTCCAATCTCTATGTTCTCTTTTTACTCTTTGGGAGAAGTCTTTTGATGCACATATTAATTTAATTTTTAGAAGGTCCCAGTTGCCTAGTTAATTTTCTACAGTTTGTGCATTTTTGTTATGTTTTATAGTCTATTTATGCCATAAATTGGGGCCCCTAAGTTTGCCCCTATTGTCAGTTTGGTGAATTTTATAGTTTTGGGTTTTACATTTAGGTCTTCGACCCATCTTGAGTTAGTTTTTGTGTGTGTTGTAAGGTATGGATCTTGTTTCATTTTTCTGCAAATAGATATCTAGTTTTGCCAGCACTATTGGTAAGAGACTTTTTCTTCCCCATTTAATGGGTTTCAGTCCTTTGTCAAAGATCAGCTGTCCATAGGTTGATGGATCTATTTCTGGATTCTCAGTTCTGTTCCACTGGTGTATGTATCTGTCATTGTACCAATACCTGTATAATAGGTTTTGACATCAGGGAGTGTGAGACCTCCTAAGTTGTTCTTTTTCTTTATTAGTGCTTTGCATTTTAGATATTATGTGTTATCTTAATGAATCCTTCAAAATAAATTTAGAGCTTTTTAATGTTACTTAATTATTGAAGAAACAATGAACAACTGAGCAGGACTTGATGATTAATAATCTAGCTAAGCCAGGCTTCAGATTTCAGACCTTTCTGACATCCATGCCCATGTTCCTAGTAAACTATCCTGTCTCTTAACAATGATTTTTAGTACTACTTTTTTTTTTTTTTAATTGTGATTTGGGTGAAAGTTTACAGAGCAAATTCACTTTCTATACAGCAGTTCACACATACACGTTGTCTGATGACATTGACAATTTACCCCAATGCAACATCTCCCCTCCCACTTCCTCCCAAGAGTTACCTCTTCCCTGTGTCCATCCCTCCATGCACTCCTGCCCCCTGAGCTGTCTCCCTGTGCATAAGCAGCCCATCTTTCTCCCATGATTGTTCTCTCCAAGGAGTGTATCTACCTTAGGTACATGTTCAACTCTTATGCCTGTCTTTTATTTGGCTGGAAGCCACAGGTGTGGGTTCAATTCCAGACCTGAAGGGCAGGTAGGGACCATAGTCTCAGTGGTTCCACCAGGCTGTATCAGACCAGCGAATCTGGTCTCCTTTTTTTTTTTTCAAACGATTTTGAGTTTTGTTCCACATTGTTCTCCCTCTCTATCCATTAGTACTGATTTATCTTTATAACAATTCAAAGCTGATTCTTGAGTAAAGTTAAAATGGATTGGCACATTTGTCTCCTATCTCTCTTGCTCTCTATTTGGTGAAAATAAAAGACAAGAAAACATACACTTATTCAACAATTTCTACATGTTCAGATCAATGCCATTGTGTACATTTTCACATTGTGTCACCATTCTTACTATCTGCACCATTAACTTTTAGTCTCTGTGTCCTTTAAAGTTCTTATCTATGCTTTAGAGGTACTGTTGTCAGTTTAATCTCATATAGATAATTCTTTAAAGAGTGCAGTGTTCAAAGCCAACATTATTAATTGAACTAAACTGTTGGTACATTATTAATTGAACTAAACTGTTGGTTAGTGTAAATTTGACCCTGGGATAGTTTCTGTTCAAGGTTTAAAAATTCTTTAAGGACAGTAGATTTGAGGAATCCCCCAGTCTCAGTGGATCCAGTAAGTTTGGTTTACATAAGAATTTGTTGTTTTGATGCTCTGTTCCACATTTCCCCCCTTTTGACCAGTCCATCTAATTGCATCCATAACTGTATGGATTTAATTTTCTCTTATTTCTCTAAAGTGAAGGCTTGTTGTTATTGTTGTTGTTATGTGCTGTCAAGTCAGACCTGACTCATAGCGACCCCTCCTTGGGTTTCCAAGGCAGTATCACTACAGAAGTAGATTGCCCCATCTTCGTTCAAAGGAATGGCTGGTGGGTTTGAACTGCCAGCCTTCTGGCTAGCAGTCAAGTGCCTTAGCCACGATGCTACCAGAGCTTAGGTTACTGATTTTAGATCTTTCTTTCTTTAAAGATATATATACTTAATACTATAAATTTCCATGTAAGACTACTTTAGATGCATTTCACAAATTTGATTTGTTTTAGTTTCATTTTCATTCACATCAAATTAGTTTTTAAGTTCACTTGACTTCCTTTTTGACCCATGAGTTATTTAGAAAAATAACACTGATTTCCAAATATTTGGAGATTTTACAGATGTTTATTTTTGGGGGGGGTGTTCAGGTTGGTTTCATTTTGATTTTAGTTTTTTTAATTAATTGATTTTTTAAATTGTGATTTGGGTGAAAGTTTACAGAACAAACTGGTTTTCCATTCAACAATTCTTAACACATTCTGTTTTGTGACATTCAATGCAATCCTCACAATGTAACAGCATTCTTCCCACTTACTCCTTGTTGTTTACCATTTCCTTTCCTCCTTCTTTGCTACCCCATCATGTCTTCTTAACTTTATCCCTGGGCAAATGCTGCATTTTGATCTCATATTGTTAACTGCTCTAATGAGTGTGTACCTCCCTGGTATTGTTCTCCTTATAGACCTGTCTATCATTTGGCTGAAAGTTGAGCCAGAGGAGTGAGTTCAGTTCCAGGTTTGAAGGGTGTATAAGGACTGTAGTTTTGGGGGTCCCACCAATCTCTGTGAGACCAGAGACCAATCTCTGGTCTTTTTCATGGTTTTGAGTGTTGTTACACAATTTTCTCACACTCTATCTGGGACCTCCTATTATAATCCCTTTCAGGACAGTCAGCAGTAGTAGCTGGGCACCATCTAGTTCTGGTCTCATGGTCATGGAAGCTGCGGTTTGCATGGTCCATTAGTCCTTTAGACTAATTGTTTCCTTGCGTCTTTGACTTTCTTTACTCTTCTTTGCTCTGGATGGGTGGGGAAAGACCAATAGTTGCACCTTAAATGGCCGCTCATAAACTTTAAGACCCCCAGATACTTGTTTTTGATTCCTAATTTAATTATCTTATTGTTTGGGAATATATTCTTAAAATTATTTTATTATTTTAAATTTGTTAAGATTTCTTTTCCTATGGCCCTGAATATAGTCTGTCTTAGTGTGTGTTCCATATGCCATGTGCCTTTGAAAAGAATGTATAATCTGCTATTCTAAGGTAGAGAATTCCGAATGTCAGGTCAAGTTGATTGATGGTGTTGATCAGATCATTATATTCTTACTAATTTTCTGCCTGATTGTTCTTTCTGTTACTGAGAGATGAGTGTTGAAATCTTCAACTATAATTGTGTATTTGTGTATTTTTATTTCCCGATCCATTTATTTTTGCCTGATGTGTTCTGAAGCTCACTTGTTAGGTGCATGCACACTTGGGATTGCTGTGTATTCTTGGAAAATTCATCTTTATCATTTTCTAAGACGGCTGGCGGTTCAAACCCACCAGCCACTCCTCGGAAGGAAGGTTGGGCAATCCTACTTCCGTAGTGATACTGCCTCGGAAACCCAAGGAGGGGTCGCTATGAGTCGGGGCCGACTCGACGGCACATAACAACAACAACAACAATGTCACTTTTTTTTTTTATCTCTGATAGCATTCTTCATTCCGAAGCCATTTTGTCTGATATTAATATAGATATTCTAACTTTCTTTTGGCTAGTGTTTGCATGGTACATCTTTCTATATTATTTTACATTTATTACTTTTAACATATCTCTATAGTAGGCTTGTTATAAATAACATATAGTTGGGTTCTCCTTTTTCTTGTCCATTCTCATAATCTTCTGTCTTTTAATTGGTGTATTTAGACCATTTACATTTAAAATAATCATTAATAACTCTTTTTAATCCTACACCTCATATTCCTGAAGGTGTGTTATGTGTACTCATTGTTATTCACTTTAGATTGCAGAGGTTATCACTATAATCATCCCATTTTCTCTTGAAAAATCTCAGCTCTCTGCCCACTTAACTCCTATGCCTGCATAGCAGATCTTAACTGGAGGAAAACACAGCTGTGAAGACTGGTCACAATGTAAATGATTACCACTATTCTCAAGTGGGCCCTTAGAACTTGTTTCAATCTCCTATCTCCCTGAGTATTTCAGTCTTCCACTCTCTGAGGTGATTATATCATAAGTTATTTTGCCTCAAGTCTCTTAACAGCTCCTTCCAGTGCCTAACAGCTAATGAACTAATTTATTACTGAGAAATAGAAGCAAAGAGCACTACATCTTCTCAACATCAAATATGTCTGCCTAGTTATGTCTGTTGTCATATATTCTGTCTTCCCTCTCATCATACTTCAGGAGTTCCTCTTCCCTTGCAGAATCTCATGCATGGGTTCTCTTCCTTCTCGCCTATTCAAGGACTTTCTCTTTTCACTTCAGCATGCAAACATAATATTTCCATCATAAAGAGGAAACAAAGAAATTCTGTAGACTTCATGGCCCATCCGGTTTAGAAATTTAACTCATGCAGTCTGCCTTTAGAGTCCATGATTTTAACCAATATTCTCTACACTTCAAACTTATATCTACAGGAAACTTGTTTTCCCTCCATCACCAACCCAACTTGCTGCTTTCCCCATCTTTTCTTAGAAGGTTAAATGGCCATCATTTCTCCACTCGCCTAGGTGAAACCCTGAGTGTCTTCCTTGATTCCTTTCTCTGCCTGATGGTCCATATTCATCCTCAACTCTTACCACCTCAAACCTCCAAATATTCTGCTCCTTATTTCTAATTATTACTGTCTGCTATTTTCCTAACCAAAGCACTGTCAACATTTGCATTTACTATTAAATTAACCTTATAAGTATCTCTGTACTTACACTCTGGAGTTCCTAAAGTCCATTCACCACACAGAAGCTAAAACGTTAAATGATACTGCCTGCTCAAAATTAATTAAATTTAGTATAAAATTCTTTGCCCTGCGTGGTGCAATGGTTGAAGCACTAGGCTGCTAACGAAAGAGTTAGTATTTTCAATCCCCCAGCGTCTCCACAGGAGGAAGGACCCGACGCCCTACCCCTGTAAGCGTGCAGCCTGGGAAAGTAGTGGGCAGCTTTAGTCTGTCACACAGTGTGGCTGTGAGTCAGAGTCCAGTGGGCAGCATGCAGCAGCACCACCATCCGCTGGAACAGCTGCCAAGCTGCTCATTGGCACACTGGCCTCGTCACTTCGTTCTCGCCCTGGCTTACGCTGTGCTAGACACACTAGCCTTCTTGGTGTTGGCCATACAACCAGGCTTCTTGCAACTTCAGCTCCTTTGAACACCCTGTTCCCTTTGCCTTAAATGTTCTTTATCTAGATCCTCACATGTCATCCTCCATCATTTCATTCATGTTGCTATTCACATGTCAGGCTTTCCCTGACTGTTGTTGTTGTTGTCGTTGTTATGTGCCGTCGAGTCGGCCCCGACTCATAGCGACCCCTCCTTGGGTTTCCGAGGCAGTATCACTACGGAAGTAGATTGCTCAACCTTCCTTCCGAGGAGTGGCTGGTGGGTTTGAACCTCCAGCCTTCTGGTTAGCAGTCAAGCACCTTAGCCACTACACTACCAGAGCCCCTTTTCCCTGACTATACTAGCTAAAACACCTTCTACACCTTCATTTTCCCTCTCTACCCTTCCCTGCTTAATTTTAATTTATGGCACTTACTGTTAAGCCGCTTTTAAATTTTGAGGATCAAGATTTGTCTTATTCATTGCTGTATTTTCAATGCCTAGAAAATTGCTTAGAACATAGAAAATCTAAATAGCAAGGTCAGTCATCACTAAAAATTAGATGAATGAGTGAATGAAAGAATGAGTAAATGAGTAGTAAATGAAATAGAAGATGTTTCAATGGAGAAATACACAAACTAAATCAGAAAATAGGAATGAGAAGATAAAAAATATAGAGGAGCAACCCAGAAGGTCCAACAACTGACCCCAGAAAGAAAACAGAGAGCAGTGAAGCTCTCCCAAGAGAGCATAGAGAAAATGGGAAATTATATTACCAAAGAAATAATGTAATGAAATTTCATAACTAAAGGACATATTTCTAGAATGAAAGACCCACCAGCTCAGCACAATCAATGAAAAAGACATACACATCTTTGTCAACTTTTAGAGCACTGGCAAGAATCCAAACCCAAGCCCCCTGCCATCAAGTCAATTCTGACTTGTAGCAACTCCCATAGTGTTACCAAGGCTGTAAATCTTTATGGAAGCAGACTGTCTCATCTTTCTCCTGTGGAGCAGCTGGTGGGTTTGAACCATCAACCTGCTCGTTAGTGGGCCAGTGTGTAAACCACAGTACCACCAGAGCGCCTTCTGGCAAGAATAATAATAATAAAAAAACCCTCACTGCTATTGAGTAGATTCTGACTCATAGTGACTCCCTTTGGAAAGTTTCAGAGGCAGTAAATCTATATGGAAGTAGATTGCCCAGTCTTCCTTCCTAGGAGTGGCTGGTAGGGTTGAACTGCCAACCTTCTGGTTAGCAGTCAAATGCCTTAGGTACTACACCACCAGAGCTCCTTTCTGGCAAGAATAGAGAATCCTAAAAACCTCTCAAAAGTGCAAGAATCAGTATCATCAAATTTCTCAAACCCTGCAGAACACTAAAAGACAGTGGAGTAGTAATTTTTAAATGCTGATAATTATTTTCTATCTGTATTTTCAAATTGTCACTTGTTTATTATGACAGAAAGACTTTATGTTATTTTACATTCAAATATTCAGAAATCTTACTGCACACATGCTCTTAAGTTGCTTAAAGATGTACTACAGTAAAATGGAGTATATGAAGAAAAATCATACTTGGGGTTGAAGAAACAGTGGATTCAACCCAGGAGAGCAGTACAGGGAAGACCCATGCTGACAGCACAGAGACCAGTGTTAGAGCAAGACAAGGCTTCAGGAGGAAGGGCACCTAAAACAGAGGATAAGATACTTGATATGGAGATAGCTTGCCTTATTTCAAAACTCTATTCTTTTCATGTGAATGGGACCAATTTGAGGTATACAGTTCATGCTCTGCAATGGATGGAGCAGTTGACAATCCTAAGAAAAAGATAATTCTAAACTCCAGGACAAATAACACAATGTAGTTGGTGTTCAGTGCTGTTGAGTCAGTCCAACAGCAGGTGACCCTGTGCACAATGAAACACGGCCTGGTCCTGTGTCAGCCTCACAAGCACTGTTGTGCTTGAGCTCATCCTTGCAGCCACTGTGTCAGTCCATCTCATTGAGGGCCTTCCCCTTTCTTGCTGACCCTCCACTTTACCAAGCATGATATCCTTCTCCAGGGAATGGTCCCTTCTGACAACATGACCAAAGTAGGTGAAACAAAGGTTGACCATTCTCACTTCTAATGAACAGTCTGGCTGTACCTTGGTACATCCATGGTACCTTCAATATTCCTCGCCAACACCACAATTCAGAAGCATCGATTCTTCTGTGGTCTTCCTTATTCACTATTCAGCTCTCATTTGCATATGAAGCTATTGAAAATATGAATACAGTAGTAGTAACAGCCAACAGGTTGTAAGTATGTGCTACATGCCAGTCATACCTTGAGTACAATTATATGTGCAAATTTATTTAATTCTTCCAAGATGACGTAGGAGATCCTTCTTAAGGGCAGAAAAATTAAATAACTTGCTCAAAATTAACACAGGTAGGAAGTACCAGATTCTGAGTTTGAACCCCAGTACAGCTCCAGAGCTGGAGCTCTTATCTAAGGTGCTATAGATGCTCTCAAGAAAAAATAAATAAATAAAAGCCATGACATTTCACGAAGAACATTTGCAAAGCCTTAAGTACTGGTCATTGATTTACCCAAACATAATGATAAATCGCCTTGTATGCATGTGAAAGTTGGACAATGAATAAGGAAGACTGAAGAAAAACAATGCATTTGAATTATGGTGTGGGTGAAGAATACTGAACATACTGTGGACTGCCAGAAGAATGAACAAATCTGTCTTGCAAGAAGTACAGCCACGATGCTCCTTAGAAGCAAGGATGGCGAGATTTCATCTCACATCCTTTGGACACGTTATTAGGAGGGACCTGCCCCTGGAGAAGGGCATCATGCTTGGCAGAGTAGAAGGTCAGTCAAATAGAGGAAGATCTTCAACAAGATGGATTAACAGCAATGGGCTCCAGCATAGTGTGGTAGTTAAGGCTGGGCTTGGTTTTGAGTGGCTGGGCAGCTGGTGATAGTTATTCCCCATGATGACATTGACAATGAACTCCGTGGTGGAATCTGCTATGAGCAGCTGACTAGCTGCTTTAGGGATGTGGTCTGCTTCCTGTAGATAAGGAGAAGCTTGGGGAATGGTCTGCAGCTTTTTGGCATGCTTAAACCCTGCATGTAGCTAACTCATTGTTCAGCAGCCCACCCTGCCCTGCTGATCTTGGGACTTCACCTGGACTTGAATTAGTGGTCTGCCATGGTGTTTAGTAAATTGGGACTGTGTCTTTTCACTTGTCAACCTTGAGTTTGTCAGCTTGAGCAACCAGCTGCTGCCTGAGTGAAGGAAATCCTCCAGCCTCAGTGGACCGGGAGCAGGAGGCAGAGCTGAAGCCCAAGGTTGAGGGGCTTTCACTCAGCCCCCAGAGCCTGGCACTTGGAACGCAGACTTCTAGCCTCCAAAAATGTAAGAGAATAAACTCTTGTTTGTTAAAGCCATTCACATTTGTGGTGTACTTCTGTCAGAGCAGCACTTGTTGTTGTTGTTACGTGCCGTCGAGTCAGACCTGACTCATAGCGACCTCTCCTTGGGTTTCCAAGGCAGTATCACTACGGAAGTAGATTGCCCCATCTTCCTTCCGAGGAGTGGCTGGTGGGTTTGAACCGCCAGCCTTCTGGTTAGCAGTCAAGTGCCTTAGGCACTACACTACCAGAGCTCCCCAGAGCAGCACTAGGTAACCAAAACGGAGTACGGCACTGAGACAATGTGGTGCTGCTCTGATAGATACCTAAAATGTGGAAACAGGAGTAGGGTGCATCCTTGACCTGAGAACCCTGGCAGAGAGACCCTGGCACGAAAGACAGCAGCAGCAGAGCCAAAAGACCCAGCATGAGACAGTGACAGCCTTACCAGTCCATGGAGGAGAAAGCTGGATGCCAGTGGGCAGGTGGCTTCTGGACGGAGTGGGTTGCCTTGGTTCTGGAGTGTGGGGCTGCTCGTTCACATGGGCCAGGGGGATGGGCCCATAGCTGATGCCCAAGAGTGAGGGGGTAGGACTGCCATGCCCAAGAAGTAGAGGAACAGGGCCCACCAGGCCAAGGCGGTGAGGTCGCCACTCAGAGGAACTAGGGGACTGGAGCTACCCAGTGAAGGAGATCTGTACAGGTGCCAAGTTGACAACAAGTGGAATTGTGGTAGTTAAGGTTATATGTCAACTTGGCTGTGGCTGGTTTTGAGTGACTGGACAGCTAGTTATTCCCCATGATGAGACTAGCAATCAGCAGCCTTGAGGAGCTGAGTAGCTGCTTTAGGGATGTGGTCTGCTTCCTGTATATAAGGAGAAACTTTGGGAATGGTCTCTAGCTTATGGCACGCTTGAACCCTGCATGTGGCCAAGTTATTGTTCAACAGCCTGCCATGTTTCCTGCCAGTCTTGGGACTTTTTCTGGACTTGAATCAATGGCCTGCTGTGTGGTTTGGTAATATTGGAAATGTGCCATTTTATTTGTTAACCTTGGGTTTTTCAGCCTCCACAGCCAGCAGCTGCCTGAGTGAAGAAAGGCTTCTAGCTTCAGTGGGCTGGGAGCAGGAGGCAGACCTAAAGCCCAAGATTGAGGGGCTTTCACCCAGCCCTAGAGCCTGGCACCTAGAACTCGGACTTCTAGCCTCCAAAGCTGTAAGAGAATAAATCCCTGTTTGTTCGAGCCATCCCTTTTGTGGTACCTTCTGTTAGAGCGGCACTAGGTAACCAGAACACAAAGCAATGAGTAGGAGGCTGACACAGGACCGGGCAGTGTTTCCTTCTGTTTTATGCAGAGTTGCTATGAGTCAGAGCTGACTCAACGGCACTTAACAACAACAGTGATAAACTTACATTGCAAGGTTGAGAGCAGTGGACTCTAAGATGCTACATTTTCATCTCTCAGAACAGGTTGTAGATATGTAATATCAGAATTTAAAAGCTAAGAAAGAGGAATAAAAGCATTTTATTTAAAAATAACTTTTTTATCAGAAGAAACAGCTAAGAAAGATGCCTCTTGGGAGTAGGAATATGGAACTAAAATAATTACAAAATAGAGTCAGTGAAGGTTTACTTTCTTTCAAATGTGTGAGACATCTGTACACAGACACATTTTGTGACAGAAAGGAAAAGCCAGTGGGGAAAGACACCTTGAAGATGTTGAAGAGAGAAAGGGAAAACACGCTTATCTTTGGTGGGAAAGTTGGGAGACAGAACATGTATGGATTCTCTACTCACGAAATATATAGGAACTGTTCTGGTTACCTAGTGCCGCTCTGACATGAAAATACCACAAATGGGATGGCCTTAATAAACAGGAGTTTATTCTGACAACTTGAAGGCTTTAAGTCTGAGTTCTAGGTGCCAGGCTCTAGGGCTGGGTGAAAGCCCCTCAGCCTTGGGCTTCAGCTCTGCCTCCTGCTCCCGGCCCACTGGAGCTAGAGGCTTTTCTTCACTCAGACAGCTGCTGGCTGCTGAGACTGAGAAGCCCAAGGTTGACAAGTAAAAAGGCACAGTCTCAATGTTACCAAACCACATGACAGGCCATTAATTCAAGTCCATTGGAAGTCCCAATGTCAGCACAGCATGGCAGGCTGCTGAACAACAACACAGCTACATGCAGGGTCCAAGCATGCCATAAGCTAGAGACCGTTCCCTGAGGCTTCTGCTTATACACAGGAAGCAGACCACATCCCTAAGGCAGCTACTCAGCTTTTCACAGTAGATTCCACCATGGAGTTGATTGCCAGTCTCATCATGGGGAGTACTATATCCAGCTGCCCAGACACTCAACCAGGCCCAGCCAAGTTGACACACTAACTTAACTATCATAGGAAGGGATATAAAATGCTTTTGTAACAAACTGTATTGTTACTGCTTTAAAAGAAGTGTTGTCTGCAGCACAGATGACTACAGTTACACTCTTTTAATAAGAATAATAAGAACTTTCGGGTGCACCGTCTCATTCTGCGGATCAGAAACTAAAGCTGAGTTGTGATTTGCCTCATTATTAGTGAGTAACATGGTTGGGATTTGAACTCTCTCCCCACCCTGTCTGAAATATCGTCTCCACTTCTTGATGAAATCCTATTTAACTGAATGTCTCTCTTCTGAAATCTAACCAGCCTCTCCCTCTGGCCACCCTCCCACTCGCTCCTCCAGTCAGGCATAGTACATTTTTTTTCTGTGTTGTTGTTGTTGTTGTCATGTGCCATCGAGTCGGACCTGACTCATAGCGACCCCTCCTTGGGTTTCTGAGATGGTATCACTATAGAAGTCAATTGCCCTACCTTCCTTCTAAGGAGTAGCTGGTCAGTTTGAACCGCCAGTCTTCTGGTTAGCAGTCAAGTGCCTTAGGCACTACACTAAGCCTCTATTTTAGCGCACACTGCCCTGCATCACCACAATTTGTTTTGTTTACAGGCGATTCTTTTCCTCTTCAGGGGTTGGAATCTTCCTTTTTTGTTGTTGTTGTTGTTAACCTCTATACCCCTTGCACAGAGAGGCTGGCAGAGAATCGGTGCTCAGTTATAAGTACAGACTGGAATTTATCTTGTGAACCAATGTGATCTGTGGGAAAGTCCCCAAAGGTGCTATTTACAAGCCATTCCAAAGATCTTCAGGCAGTTGGTGTTCATGGACAAAATTATGGAGACATGGCATCTAAATAGTCCAACACAAATGTGAGATGTCACAACTCAGAAGCCCCAAGGGACTTGAGGACTGCTAGGTCTGAGCGTTCAGATTCCAGGCCTCTGTGAAAGGCAGGTGAGGAGCCATAGTAAGGAATGGGCTGGGAAAAAATTGAAGTGAGTTGAATATAAAATAGCTCTTTATAAAGCCACTCCTCAGAAGGAAGGTTGGGCAATCCTACTTCCGTAGTGATACTGCCTCGGAAACCCAAGGAGGGTTCGCTATGAGTCGGGTTTGACTCGACGGCACATAACAACAACAACAACAAGGGCTCTCTATTGTAACAATAACAACAAGAAATATTTTTGTAAAGGGTCTAATTCTACTCTACCTCCTTCCCACACTTGTTTTTATCTATACTTTAACAACTATCACAAAATATTTGTGGCAGATTTTAAGAGCAGGTAAAATAAATTAGTGGTAAGATAATAGCATTGGGGCCAGAGGGAATAGAGAGTCAAGGAAAAAGAATGAGGACTATGGAAGCATTTGCTTTTGGTGCATCCCAAACGGCTTATGCCCTCTCAAGGAAGCCAAACCAAAGCGCCATCATTGTTGGGCAATGTGTTTCTCTCTTCACTCTGATCCCATCTTGGTGTCTATAACCTGCGGACTAAATCAAAAAGTTAATTGTAAAACCTTCTGTGGAATATAGTTTGAGAAAGGCAGAAAATTGTTAAAAATATATAAACATGTATTATTTAAACTTTTATATAATTTATTATGAATATGTAAATATTACATAAATCATACAGCAAGGAAGAACTATAGCTTAATGCTGTAATCCTTGTTTCTGCAGCCGGTCATGAGGCAGTGGTTGATAAATATCACCATTATGATTTTCCTATATCCATTCCAAATTCAACTTGATTTTAGCAAGTACTTCAACAGATTTGGGTTCTTTTTTCAGTAGGATGGGACCAAATACTTCTTCCTGAAGGATCTCGGTGGTCTTGTCACCTTCCATTAATTCTCACCACTGGAAAGGGGAACACTAGTACTCTCCCGTGGATTCCTGCCTCTTCGGCCTCTGCCACTATTTGGAAGCAATAACTCATTTTCCTATTTGATAATAGGGATCATTCACCCCAGCCCATACTGTAATATTTTTTTGTCAGTGGTGTTCTCAGTGTATGCAAAACCTAGATTAGATCATTTAATACTCCTCCTTCCATGCTAGAAAGTTCTTTTAGTAATTATGAAAAGCAGTATGAAAAAATAGTGGATAAGGTGTGTGATGCAAGCCGACAGAGCAGGAAGCTCTGAAGGTCAATCTTCCACCAAAGCAACACTTCAACTGGAAAGAACAGTCAGAGTCGATGATTTTGGAACTCTGGAACCCTATCTGACAGTTATATCCAGCAGGGGACTGCTGGACAGGCTGCTGCTCTCTCCTAAAGGAGCCCATGTGCTCCCGCTGCCATCCGCCATTCCTCAGCCCCACTGCAGTGTATGGGTGGCTGCTGCTTGTCTAGAGAGGCAGGCTGGGGCCTGAGTGGGCAGTGAGGACAGCGATCGGTGCTGAGTTTGCACACATGGGTTGGTCTGGTAGGTGCAAGTGAAGGTCAGAGGTTTTTTGTGTGTTAAGTCTGTAAGGCCATTGTAACTAGGTTGGTATTTCAAACTAGAGTTTCGTAAGCTTAAGGTGTTGATTTAAATCCCTAAGGTAAATGACCACTAAGAAAGGAATTAAAATATACAGAAAAGAAAGAGGAGAAATAAAGCAGTGCATTATACAAATTCAACTGAATTTAAAAAAAAAAGGCAGTAATTGAATGAGGAACAAAAAATATAAGGCACACAGAAAACAAATAGGTAAATGTCGGAAGTAAATACTGATCAATAATTTGTTGTTGTTGTTGTTAAGTGCCGTTGAGTCGTTTCCGACTCATAGCGACCCCATGCACAGCAGAACGAAACACTGCCCGATCCCGCACCAGCCCCACAATCCCTGCTATACTCGA
>NW_006921763.1:1016222-1017682 GCF_000298275.1 Orycteropus afer afer
TATGATATCCCTTGTTCCACGTCCTCTTCTGAATCCGGCTTGAACCTCTGGAAGTTCTCTGTCAATATACTGCTGCAAACGTTTCTGAATTATCTTCAGTCATGTAAATGGATTAAATTCTTCCATTAAAAGGCACAAGTTGACAGGTTGGATTTAAAAACATAATCCACCTATTGCTATCTATAAGAAGCTCACTTTAGATACAAAGACACAAAGAGGCTGAAAGTGAAAGGGTAGAAAGCATATTCCATGTAGAGAAACCAAAAGAGAACTGGAAGGGCTATGTTCTTATCAGACAAAATAGACTTCAAATTAAAAACGGTTACAAGAACAAAGAAGGACGTTATATATTGCTAAAAGCTTACATCTAGCAAAAAGATGTCACACATAAACACTTAGCAACAGAGTCTCAAAATATATGAAGCAAAAAAATGACAGAATTGAAGGAAGAAACAGACAATAATAATTGAAGACTTCAATATCCCACTCTCAATACTAGACAAAAGATCATCGGTATGGATGAGGAAAAGTTAAACAACACTGTAAACCAGTTAAACTTAATAGATGTATACAGAACACTGCACTCCACAATAGTAAAATACCCATTCTTCATAAGTGCACATGTAACATTCTCCAGTCTAAATCATGTATTGAGTTACAAAATGAGTCTTGATAAATTTTAAAAGATTGAAACCATAAAAAGTGTCTTTCCTAAACACAATGAAATGAAACTAGAAATAAATAACAGAAGGAAAACTGTAAAATTCACAAATATATGGAAATTAAACAACACACAAATGACTAATGAGTTGAATAAAAACTCAAAGAAAAAAGACAAAATACTTTGAGATGAATGAAAAAGAATACACAACATAGCAAAATTTCTGGGTTATAGCAAAAGCAGTAATAAGAGACAAATTTATAACTGCCAATGCCTACCCTAAGTAAGAGCTCGAGTTAATAACCTAACATAGCAGCTTAAGGAGGGAGAAAGAAAAGAACAAATTAAACTCAAATTGTAAAAGGAAATAAAAAAGGAGTGGAGAAGTGAAATGGAGAATAGAAGATAAAACCAGAAGTTTGTAGTTTAAAAAGATCAATGAAATTGATAAAGCTATTGCTATACTGGCTTTGAAATAAAAGAGAAGAGTCAAGTTGCTAAAATCAGAGATGAAAGTGCTAACATCACTATTGATTTTACAGCATTAACAGTGCTAAGAATAATTCCAACAAATTGGACAACCTAGATGACAAATTGCTAGAAAAACACCAACTACCAAAACTGAATCGAAAAAAAAATAGAAAATCTGAATAGACCTATAACAAATAAGAAGATTGAATCAGTAATCAAAAAATTCTCCATGGGGACCAAGTAGTTGATCCTGCGGGCTTGGGACCATAGTCGCAGGGGACATCAAGCTCAATTGGCATAACATACTATACAAAACATTGTTCCACCT
>NW_006921763.1:1028553-1042452 GCF_000298275.1 Orycteropus afer afer
CTCCCTTGTTTCTACCACTTTATCTTGCTTCTTTGTGTGGACTGTGATAGTCTGTTGTCTCCGAGATACTGTTGTATTTAGGTTTCTGTTAACTGTTTGTGACGAGTAGCTAGGGTCAGTCAGGCTCTTCTTGGTGGTTGTTTATCGTAGGCCCATTGGTGGAGAAGGAGGTGGTGACTTTCACTCTGTGTGTGAAGCTGCAAGAGGTGTGGGTGCAGTTGTGTCGTATGGGGACTGCTGATGTCTCCCACTCAGTTAGACAAAAATAACAATTGAATAACCATCAAAAAAGTAAAAACAAATGGACAAAAAGCACACTGTGTAATCACACAGGAACAGTAACCAAAAAAGAGAAAAGGGAAAAAACCAAAAACAAACCAAAACAAAAAACACCGCAATATCTGGGGAGAGGGTGATAAGAGAAAAAAGTAGAGAAGGAGAATAATGATGAAAAAAATTGGAAAAACACAAAAAGAAAAATGAACGGGGTTATCCACAAGAAAGGAAAAGAAGGAAAAAAAATGGAACTAGCAACAGGGCAAAGAAAAAAAGCTGAAAACTAGAACCTGGGAAGGGAAGAATAAAGAATGATAACAAGAAGGACAAAAGTAATAATAACAGTAGTGGTTTAAAAACAGACAAAAAGAAAATTAAAAAAAAAGAACAAAGAAAAATCTGGACAGAGTGGGGTAGGGCACCTAGGCTCCCTTGGTGCACCTGGACTGGGATGGAATTCCTGTCAGCCTAGAAGGTGGGTGGGAGTGAGGGATGGCTTCCCCTCCTCCGTTCACCAAGAGGGTGTGAGATATAAGAGTAACAATGGGAATGTTGCACCTTTTCAGTAGTCTGAGAGTCTGGGATGTCTTTGTGGTTCCCAGCAAGCAGAGCCTGTTTTTAAGTCCCTGGAATCTGGGAGAATGCTGTCATTTTAAATATCCAAAATGGTCAAGCCACTTGGAAACATTCAAAATGGCAACACCCTCAGGACAGGCAAAAGTCTACAGCTCAGCCCGCCTTCCTGTTCGCTGTTGCTTTGCCTTTTATTCCCCAGCCACCAGAGCAGTCCTCTGTGCACTCCCTGGATAGCAGGGCTGATTTTTAGGTTAATTCTTAGGTCCTACCACCATTCAGAAATATCCAAGCTATCTGCGCTGTCAGGATTGCCGCCAGACCACAGCTCCGTATGTCTCCTTTTTTTGGTATTTTCATGCAAATTCTTCTGGTAGTTGGAGTTTAGTCCACCTCTATATCCTTCCCTTCAAGGTTCAGGGGTCCAGGATTATCTTCTGTATCTGTGTTAAGTGGTTCCCCTTTTCTTTGTTGAAGAGGGTCTGTGCAGTCTTTCTGCCTAACCTGCCATCTTACCAGAACACTTTCCTTGTTTTTTTAAAGACCTCTTGCTTTCTGCATGGATGATGCTCTTGATGTCACCCCACAGTTTTTCTGGTTTTTGGCCATTGGTGTTCAATGCATCAAATCTATTCTTTAGATGGTCTCTAAATTCAGGAGGGATATATCCAAGGTCATATTTTGGCTCTTGTGGACTTGTTTTAATTGTCTTCAATTTCAAGTTGAACAGTTGATGGTCTGTTCCACACTTAGCTCCTGGCCTGGTTTTGGCTGAAGATATTGAGCTTCTCCACAGCCTCTTGCTATAGATGTAGTCAATCTGATTCTTGTGTATTCCATCTGGTTAAGTCCACGTGTATAGCTACCATTTGTGTTGTTGAAAAAAGGTATTTGCAATGGATAAGTTGTTGGTCTTACAAAATTCTATCATGCGATCTCCAGCATTATTTCTGTCACCAAGGCCAAAATTTCCAACTACTTGTGATTCTTCTTCATTTCCAACTTTTGCATTCAAGTCACCAGTGATAATTAACATATCTTGATTGCACCTTCAGTCAATTTCAGACTGCAGAAGTTGATAAAAATCTTCAATTTCCTCATGTTTTGCTTTGGTGGTTGGTGCATAAATTTGAATAATAGTCATAGTAACTGGTCTTCCTTGTAGGCATATGGATATTATTCTATCACTGACAGCATTAAATTTCAGGAGAGATCTTGAAATATCCTTTGTGATGATGAATGCCACACCATTTCTCTTCAAATTGTCATTTCTGGCATAGTAGATCATATGGTTGTCTGATTCAAAATTGCCAAACCAGTGCACTTCAGCTCACTATTGCCTAGGATATCAATTTTTATGCGTTCCATTTCATTTTTGACAACTTCCAATTTTTCTAGATTCATACTTTGTACATTCTATGTTCCAATTATTAATAGATATCTGCAGCTGTTTCTCCTCAATTTGTGTCATGTCATGTCAGCAAATGAAGGTCTTGAAAGCTTTACTTTATCCATATCATGAAGGTTGGTTCCACTCTCATGATGCAGCTCTTTCCCAGTCATATTTTGAGAGCCTTGTGACCTAAGTGGATCGTCCTCCTGCACTGTATTAGACAGTGTTTCCAGACTATTCATGTAGTTGCACAGTGATGTAACAGATAGTGTTTCTCTGCCATTCATATGGTTTTCCCTGGCCAATTCTTTGAGAAGTGGATGGCCCCTTCCTTCTTCCTACTCTGTCTCAATCTACAAGGCACACTGAAACTTGTGCACCATGTGCAATCCCGCTGGCATTTGAAACAACAGTGTCACAGCCTCAAGCCTCACAGCAACATGCCACCACAGTATGACAAACCAACAAATTGTCTCCCTTAGCTGTTTGGAACTTCTGCACCCTCCCCTTACCTGGATTCCTCTGCCGCTTGCTCACTCTGTCCTGGATGCCCTGGCTTTCCTTTCCTTTCCCCTCCGCTTTTCCAAAAGAACTTTGGGACACTAGAAAAAAGTCTATCGTATATGTAATTGGAAACCTAGAAGGAGAAAAGAGAGAAAGTGGAACAGAAGAGTTATTTGAAGATATAATGGCTGAGAATTTTACACACACACACAGATACATACACACACACACAATGAAAGATTTTAAGCAAGAGATAGAAGACGCACAGAACCAAGCAGGATAAGTATCAACAGCAAGAACATAAATCGGTACGTCATAGTCAAACTCCTGTAAACAAAAGAGAAAGTGAAAATTTTGGAGACAGCCATAGAAAAAGACACATTACATACACAAAAGAATAAATACACGACTTACATCAAATATCTCAGGAGAAACTATGCAGGCCACAAGACAATGTAGCACATACGTGAAGTATTGAAAGAGAAGAACTATCAACCCAAAATTATATATTCAGTGAAAATATCTTTTAAAAATGAAGGATAAATTAAAACTTTTCCAGAAAAACAAAACTGATATAATTCATTACCAGGAGACCTGCACTACAAAAATTTTAAATAAAATTCTTTAGGTAGAGGGAATATGATACTAGACAGATACTTGGATTCTACACGAAGAAATAAGGATCCCTAGAAATAGTTGCAGGAAAATATAAAAGGCTTTTCTTTCTTCCATATTTAAAATCTACTGTTTACACACAGGCACATGTAGCAGCACAAGTGGTGGAGATGTGAACCAAACCTGGAGCAAATCCGAGCAGTTCTGAACCACTACAAAGTTCTCTCAAAACAAACCCATGCTGCTGAGTTTGCATGTGTCAGGGTCACTAGAAATTCTCCAAATCAACTACTTTGTCGAATATAATGTTTACTAAAAGATAAATATTAAAATTGTGCTAATTTGGGTGCAGTCATTCCCCATGATGAAATTGGATGCAGTGTAATCAACTCCATGGAGAATCTGCTGTGAGATGTTAATCAGTGAAAGGGGAGTTCAGGGTGGCCTGCTTCTAGTATATATGGGGAAACTTTGGGAAAGGTCTCTAGTTTTTTGGCACATTTGGATCCTATGTTTGGCTGAATCTTCATCTCCAGTTCCTGGACTTGAACCAGTGGCCTCCCATGTTATCCACTGATCCTGGGATTGTGCCATTTTACCTGACAACCTTGGGTTTGTCAGCCTCAGCAGCAAGCAGCTGCGTAAGTTAGGAGATGCCTCCAGCTCCAGTTGGCCTGGAACAAGAGGCAGAGCTGAAGCCCAAGGTTGAAGGGCCTTCACCTAGTCCCTAGAACTGGCACTCTGAATTTGGACTTCTAGCCTCCTAAACTATAAAAGAATGGATTCATATTTGTTAAAGCCATCCACTTGTAGTATTTTTGCAATAGCAGCATTAAAGAACTAAGACATTCTGTGTTATTAAAACTCAAAAGTATCTGCAACAGCTGTTTAGAACATCACTCACTGCCACTGAGTCAGATCCAACTCATAGTGAGCCCTCCTTGGGTTTCTGAGGTGGTGTCACTACAGAAGTAGATTGCCCAACCTTCCTTCTGTGGAGTGGCTGGTGGGTTTGAACTGCCAGCCTTCTGGTTACCAATCAAATGCCTTAGGCACTATGCCACCAGAGCACCTGTTTAGAACCTAGACCAAAAAAAAAAAAAATTTAGAGGTGCAGCTGGGTTAGGGAACAGAATTTTATCACTGATATCATGTAGAATTGCCAATGCATGGTCATAATAAACATTTTTTTTTTTTGTATTTCTATAAAAATAAAAAATTATATATTTTTAAAAAAGGCAAACCAGCCTTTAATTTTTTGTTTAAATTCTTTACAGACAGTGCTTTATAAACTGTAATTTTGTCCTCCCAAGAGATGTGTTAAAATCTTAACTCCTGGTACCTGACCTTCTTTGGAAATAGGGTCTTTGAAGATGCTATTAGTTACATCAACCTAACATATACTGGAGTAGCATGGGTCCTTATAAAAGAGAAAAGACACAGAGAGACAGAGAAAGGACAGCCATGAGAAGCATCATCTACAAGACAAGGAATGCTTGGGGCTACCAGAAACTGGCATCAGAAGTAACATGGCCCAGTTGTCATGTTGTTTTGGACATAGAGCCTCCAGAACTGAGACAATGGGTTTCTATTGTTTAAAGCTACCCATTTTGCGGTATTTTGTTACAGTAGCCCTAAAAAGCGAAGTGTCTCCTCTTATTGCTCTGTTTGTAGTATGCCGTTCTCTATTGTATCTCTTTTGTCAATGGTATGAAAAGCCTGAAATGGGCAGTTGTTCCATGTTTGTCTTAGCAGTAGATCCTCAGAAGGAGGGTTGGGCAATCCTACTTCTGTAGTGATACTGCCTCGGAAACCCAAGGAGGGGTCGCTATGAGTCGGGGCCGACTCGACGGCACATAACTACAACAAACATCCAGCACCTTTTTCCCCTTCTCCCCCTACCCTAACCATCAACACAAGCAGTGCTGGAGGTGAGACAGGAGAAGAAAAGAATCTACTTGCCCTCAGGTGGGTACAGAGCCCCTCCTAAGGCCAGGAGGATGGTCTGTCTGCTGAAAGGTAGGTTGGTAAGGGTTGGGGCTGAGGGTACTCTAATCCTCAGCCTCTCTCTTTCTACACTGTCTAAGACACTCAGTGAAACGAAGAGGCTGACTCTCACGTTATAAGTTGGCAACTTAAAGAAAAGCTTTTAATTTGGTTTTATCTTTTGAATGCAAATGACAAGAGATTCTTAGCCAGAGATAGTAAGTGCTTCATTCCTGAATAGATCCTGCATCTTCATACGGATTTATGGCACTTGGTCTTCAACAATCCTGACATCCATCGGCACTTCTGAATTTCAGGTGTTCTCAGATGATCATCTGGTGAACTGTTTCACTATTGTGTACTTGGATTGATAAAGTCCAATCCCTTTAGTTCATGCTGGATTTTCACTGCCTTCTGCCCTGACCAAGCTAGGTAGCCAGTCAAGATGACCTTCTTTCCCTTGAGGGTCTGCTACTTACACCAGTTTATCATCAGTAACCAACTCTGGCTCATTCAATCAGAAATGTGTTAATGGGTGTGGAGTAGTTCAGATTCTCTGTGAGGACCAGAGAACTAGGGTTGAAGGTTACAGTTATGGGAGCAATGCCAAAAATCAGGTCATGTTACTGGTCCTGTGACGGTTCACTGATCCTGGATTTCAGACACTACCACCCACCACTTCCAAAATGGAGTGCTGTGGTGCCACAACCACTATCTCAAAGTAGGTGTCAGTCTGATTGACAGGGCTTGGCCATATGTCTGAGCCCTAGCTGCAAGGGAGTCTGGGAAATTGAGTGCATGGCATATTCAGTGTCCACAGAGGGAAATAGACTCTGCCTTATAAGGAGGCAGTGAGGGTGGGGTTTCTTCAAGCATAAAAAATAGGTTCAGATCCTGATTGGCCAAAAAAATAGTAATAAAGTTTTACCACAGGGAGACTGAACTGTATGAGAATGTAACTGAAAAAGGAGAAACACTGGCTCAAGAAAGTCTAATTAGAAGTGGGGTGGTTGGTCCAGAGCCTGGAAAATACCTGCAATAAAAGCAAGAGCAAGATTATCTATCCATCTGCCTTTAGTCCCTGTCTGAGGATGTTCTGGTCAGTTAGGGATACCCAGGCTTCTTGACTATGAGAACAATTGCGGAGAAGTGAGCACTATACTGGTAACTGGTAGGTCAGTGGTTCAAACCACCAGCTGCACTGCAGAAGGAAGACTGGGAGATCTGCTTCTATAAACATTTACAATCTTGGAAAACCAATGGGGATCGCTATGAGTTGGACACAATTTAATGGCAGTGCATTTTTTTTTTTTGGTATACTACTGGCCAGGATTTGTTTGAGGTGTTTTCTGTACTTTCACTCGTTTTATCCTCATGACTACCTATGAAAAGTTATTATTTTCTCAGTGAGAAACTGAGTTGTAGGAGGGCCAATGACACTTCCAAGATCTCACAGTACAGAGTAGGCTGATCGTAAAGATAACCAAGTGAAGTCTCCTTGTAATGAGTCTATACCTCCCAGATGGCAGTGAGTTTGGTTTTATATATATATATATATACACACACACACACACACATACATACATACACACACACCAAAAACCAAACCCACTGCTGTGGAGTCAGATCCAAGTCATAGCGACCCCTCCTTGGGTTCCCGAGGCAGTATCACTACAGAAGTAGATTGCCCAATCTTCCTTTCGATGTGTGTGTTTATATAAATAAATAAATAATGTTTTTAAATTGTGATTTGTGAGAAAGCTTACAGAACAAATCTGAACAAATCCATTTTCCACACAACAGTTCATACACATTTTGTTTTGTGACAATGACTGCAATCCCTGTAGTGCAATAGCTCTCTTCCCCCTTCCTCCCTGTGGTTACCTTTCCCCTGTCCTTTCCTATGCATTTCCTTCCCTCTGAGCTATCTCCTTGTGCAAATATTGCCCTTCTGATCTTCCATGGTTGATTGTTCACCTTATACACCTGTCTATTGTTCAGCTGAAAGCCACAGGAGTGAATTCAATTCCAGGCCCAAAGGGTGACTCAGGGCCATAGTCCAGGGGATTTCACCAGTCTGTCAAACCAGTAAACCTGGTCTTTTTGTTTTTTATGATTTTGAGTTTTGGTCCACATTATCCTCCCACTCTATGCAGGATCTCCTACACTGATCCCTTTCTGGGTGGTTGACAGCGGTAGCTGGGCACCAACTAGTTCTGGTCTCAGGGTCATGTGGGCTGAGGTTAGCATAGCCCATTAGTTCCTTGGACTAATTGTTTCCATGTGTGTTTGGTTTTCTTCAGTCTTTGCTCCAGACTGAGAGAGACCAATTGTTGCATCTTAGATGGCTGCTTGCAAGCTTTTAAGAGCCCAGTTGTTACTCAAGAAAGTAGCATGTGGAACAATGTTTTTATGTATGTTATGCCAAATGAGCTTGATGTCCCTGTGGGCCCAGTGACTCATTCCCTCAGGGTGTTTGGCTGTTAAACCTCCTAGACCTTTTAAGTCAGCTTCCCCCTTTCCAAGCAGAGAGAAGCTACTGATAAACCATTGTAAACACAGTGGCCTCTGGTTTACACATGGTCTTTTGTGTCTTTGGTTAATGAGAGACGGTCTCAGGGCCATGACCATGGTGGAGAAAGCTGTTTCCAGACCCTCATAGCTGAGAACCAGACAGACCCCAGCAAGTAATTCTGAGTGGCAGCTCCCTTTCTAGGATCACCTCCATAGGGGCAAACCAGAATATGAGCTCTCAGAACTGCAATTCCCTGGGTGGAAAAGGTGTTCTGGTGGTGCAATGGTTAAACAGTTGGCTGCCAACCTTAATCAATAGGTTGGCAGATTAAACCCACCTAATGGCTCCAAGGCAAAAGACCAGACGATCTGCTCCAATAAAGATGACAGTCTAGAAAACTCTATGGGGCAGTTCTGTGTTGGAATCGACCCGACGGCACACGCCAACATACGGAAAAGGTGGAGATTTTCTGCTTCTGTGGCATCTTTCATGGGTCTGAAGTCCAGACACAATGTATCACCTGAAGCAGTCCCACCTGCTTCTGTTGTGGTATTTGCTTAATGCCAGTCCTTCTAAGGCATCAGCTGTTAGTAACGTCATCCCCTGGCACTGTGCCTGCCTGCAATGAAGAGAAAGGCTCCACCTGTCCTCAATGTTTCTCTTACTGGCTTCCACAGATCCGGAAGCTACTCCTTCCATGTGGGTGATTCGACCTCAGCTGGCTGCTCCTCCAGCTTCTCCAGGAAGAATAGATAACTCTGCCGTTTCCCAAAAGGAACAGATTTTATTCAGAATGACATAGAATTTTTGCTAGAGAACAGTAAGAGTTATTAGAGAATGAGGGGAGGGGAGTGCTCTAAGTATTGATAAAGTAAAACACAGTAGCTGAGAAACATCCCAAAATGAAATCCTCACCCCCCAGTTTGGACTTGGTTCCTTAGAAATGGGGCTTGTATATGTTCCTGTTGGATTCTGAAATAAGACACATCTGCTCGCTTTTCATGAACTAGTTATTAAACTAAACAGGCATTTCCAAAATTAATGATAAACAGATGCACCATGCCTGAGCCCATCATTGCAGCCATTGTGTGGGTTCAGGCACAGCAAGGATTCTGAGGCTGGCATAGGACCTGGCAGTATCTTGTTCCGTTGTACGTAGGGTCGCTATGAGTCGAAGCTGACTTGACGGCACCTAACAACAAGATGCACCATAGATGTTATCAAGGAAAGGATGTGTCTAAGTTCTTAGCTTAAATAAATTCTAAAGTTTTCCAAACGTCCATCGGAATTTATCATGTTCTAGTATGCATTCCTTCAGTCACTGTGAGCCAGATGGAGAATCTGGCCAAGAAGCTTGAAGGTAGGATTTAACTCTGCAGTAAGATACTTCAGAATCTAGACAGAAAATATGCAAAGACATTTTATCAGCTGTGACATCCCAGGGGTACAGGAATATTCAGGGCTCCACACTACTATAAAATGCTGCATTTCTTGGTTTTATTCGAAACAGTGCATATTTTTAGCATTTTATGGTTGGATTTTACACTCATCATTTACACAAATTACAAGGTTCTGCTTCAAGTCTTTAAAAAGAAATTCTAAAAATTCAGCCCATGTGCAGCACAAGAAAATGCAAAACTACTTTACATTATACACACTTTTTATCAAAGGAGATACAAAATTCTGGCTTGTAGTTTTAGACAAATACAACAAGCTTCAAACTAGACACAAAGGGTTAACATTAATTTTTCAAATATAAGTCTGCACTTTTGTGTTATATTTCTCTGAGATGTGAGTATTAAATTTCGAAGGGATTTTTCTTTTCCCTTTTCAAAGGAAAATGGACAAATTTCCCTTAAGTCCCTTTCCACCAACTTAGTCTCTGCCATCCTACTTTCCCTTCCCTTAGGGCCAGACACTTGCATCAGGTTACAAAATCAGGGGTGGGCCATCTACGTACTTATGAGGACAGCATCCTTCTAGCTAACTCCTCTCCGGCAAAAATCCACCTAGCCATCAATGGATGCAAATGGCTCTCCTCCATATTATGCTGAACATGACTGAACCCTCCAGGTAATCTAGTAACCTGGGCAGTCGGGAGGAGGGAAAGGAGGTCTGTAAATGCCAAGATGTCTGATGCTAAGAGAGCTGTCAAATCTGTCCAACTAGAACATGCACACTGGTTGCTTGAGGGACTTCTCCAGGACTTATGCATAGATACTATTTTTCAGTGTGTTGGAGGCAATATTTTATACTTTCCTTCTAAAGGGTTATGAGAGGCATATAAGAAAGAATAGCATTTTTCCTGCCCTTTTAAAAGACTCTTCCCTAACCATCTTTTGATGGCTAAATGCGTGTATATGCATATTTAAAAGAATTACTCATCTTTCATCATGATAATATACAGCCAACTCTTGAATATGAGAGCACAAGTGACGTTTACTGCCAGCAAAGTTTACTCTCATGATAATTATCCTTTTTGACACAGTTCACTCTCACCATTTTATGTTCCATGTATGCTAAAGCCCATCAAGCCAAAGTACAACTGAAACTGTCTCTTTCCTTTAACCCATTCTAGATGTACGTGAAGAAACTGTGGGATCGATCCCATTCAGCTGGGGCTTTGAGGATGTGCCTCCAGCGGACAGTAGGCGGGGGGATCTAATTCTGAGTGAGAGAAGAACAAGTTTCAGGTTCTCCCTGAATCGGGTCCTACAGCATGCCTTCATTGTTCTGTCTGTAAGGTTATGATTGCTGCACAATTAAAACCCTGAGGCATAGTCACTATTGTATAGAAAATGGAGAGTTGACTGTAAGCATGCTCTTCACGTCTTTGTGTCTTTAGCCCTTTCACATTAAAAAAAAAAAAAAAAAACCATAAAAATTAAGACTACCATATGACATCTAGAAGCATTTATTTTATGCAAAAACTTAAATATGATACGTGCACACGAAAAGTGCACACTTACCTATGCTGAACAATGCCAAGAAACATAACATATTGATGCAACAGTTGTCTTCTAAATAAACATAAAAAATGAGCCCAGACCGCCGACAAAAGCAAAACACTTCTTTCAAAACAGCACAATGCTGAAAACGGGTAGCAACCCTAAACACCCCCAACTTTCCTTACAAAGCTGCCAAAGTCCAACTATTTTAAAAAACTGACTTTTTTTTTTTTTACATCAATAATAAAAATCTGGTGACAAACATTATAAAACCAAATGCTGGATAGTCTTTAACTCCTTTAAAATTCCAAATATTCTAACATAATCACAGGAGTAAAAACCATTTTAAAGTAATATGCTTTATAAAACAAACAACAATATGTACATTTATTGCAAATTATATTAAACTAAAGTGGAGGGAAATAAAAAAAAAATGAAGTGTTTACTACTTGCAAATCAATAATAATTTTAATTATTTTCTCACTCTGATAAAAATCAGAAAGCAACATTTATAAAATTGCCACCACATCACTTTTCATAGCAGGGAGCTGAAGTCTGTACATCTCATTTTTGCAGAAAAGTAGGCAGGCAGAAAGAATCATACATAAAAGTTTCCAAAAGGAAAAACGAAGAAATATTTAATCAGATCTCTTTCTTCTTAAAAATTAATTCAGTAGACTTTTATTTTTTCTTGTGAAACATGGGAATTCCTGGCTCTAAAATTGACGAATTTTCAGTGTCAGTGTAAGGACATCCTGATACTTTCTTTAAAATAAAAAAAAAAAAAAAATGCAGCATGGAGATTAATGGTGTAATTATGCGCTTTAAACTCCAGATATGCAGGAACTGGAACCAAGTGTTAAGCAATTTGCTTAATTATTGACTTTTCCTAAGAAAAGTCTGGGGAGGGGGAGGAGAATAGAGTTGCTTTTAGCCTCTCTCTCAAGTTTCTGCTGTACATTTCCATCAAAGGACTTATGGTCTTGTGAAGAGAAGTAAGTTTCTTTCAGTTTTCAAGGCATAAAGTGTGTGTTTTAAAGTTAATTTCCTTTTCTGTTCAGGGACATTTTGACTCCAAGTGTTTGCAGAAGTTGGATCCTGCTTGTTTGGCCTTCATTTTCTCCCTCTGCAAATGAGTTTTCTTTTTACCTTGGGGATAGGAGTAGGAGAAAGCACAAAGTTAGAGAAGAGGTACACAAGAAAACAAACAAAACCAGATTTATTTCCCTTCAACAGCTGTTATTCAAAACTTTAAAAACATTTTTTCATTTTCACCTGAGATTTTACTTAGTTCAAGGAGTACTATTTTCCCTAAACTATATAAAAACAAAATTGTGTTTTTAATCACTGAGTGTAAAAGTATTTAATGCCCTATTTGCTTACAATAATAAAACCTACTTATTGGAAGTAATTTTTATTTTTTATATTAATTCTTTTACAATGATATGATAGAAGAAAAATCTTATTGAACAATATGGCAAAACGAATGAATAAGCAGCAAAATAAGGTCTGATTCCCGAATTGGGTAAACAAACATATTTTTGTATATAAAGAACAAAACAGAAGAAACTAGGAGGGAAAGTCAGCTTAGTTTTGTTAAAAGGTTAGAGGGTATGACAAGTGAGACAAGTGGGGACTTGTCTCACTTCCCTGGTAGGGATGGAAGTTCTGATTCCGGGGAGCATGAAGGAATGGGACATGGTCTCTTTCTCATCTCCCCTCTCTCTTAGACTGGGCTTTGTCTCAAACTGTTATCTTTTGCTCAGAGAGCTGCATTCTGATTGGTCAGCCACAACGGAAGGTCTGCAGGTGTTCAATTTAGCGCAAGGCCTTAGTAGCCCACTGTGCCAGGTAAAGTCCGTATTTTCAGTCAGTCTTACTGGTATTAAGATTATGTCTACACAATAATTCCAACTTGTGAGAGATAAGTGAAGGAGTTGTTTACTTATATTCCCAAGCTCCTATAGATACATTTTATGAAGTTAACAAATCTATAAAAATAAAGTTTAATAATATATAAAAGAATATTCTACAAGCTCCCTGCTGCACTGTCAGGAAGCTTCCCCTTAACCAGCTCTGAATCCTGAAGTAACTTCCTGTCCAGTCTCACAGACTTTTTTCAAAAAATATTTTATTATTATGTTTTTAGTCAAAGTTTAGCTCTTACAGACTTTTAAATGTCCAGATCACTGAAAGAATTTCCTGGACTTGATTTTATATTCCAAAGTGAATTACCATCACTTCTGAGCACCTCGCTTCTAAAATATCTATTACTTTGGTAAAAATTCACTTTTTACTGAAAGAATATTTATATCAAACTAATACATGATTGTTCAATACATGAGGGTACCCAGTTAGGTTTACTTTTATTCCAAAATATGGATCCATGTGCTATGAGAAAATTTTTGCTCAACATAGAAATGATGAGCTCAGGAAACCAGGAAATTCTTCACTGAAGGACAGGAATTCCTCCTCCATGCTAAGCACACTAAGTGAAACACATTAGTCCAAAGATGAGAAAACTATAGTCTGTTATCCTACAGATACTCTCTCTAAATTTACAGATTCCACAGAAATTCCAAGATTAAGAAATCCTATTTACTAATGTTTATTGATAATCTCTTCTTTGTGGAAAAATTTGGCCTAAGTGTCTAAGCAAAATATACTCAAGAATTAAAGACCTATTAAAAATATATATCTAATGTAAAATGTCTGGAATTGTTTAACTTTCAGAGAATAGCTCAAGATAGAAACAAAAAGCAAGTGAACTAAACAACTGAAATGTTCAAACTTTCACCCACAACTCAGAGACCAGTATTAACCGTCCGGTTCAGATACTATTTCCTGTCCATAGTACAAACTGTGAATTTTTATAAATGTGTAGCGTGAACTGAAGGAATTTTCTCAAGGGCAGTAATGACTCCAAATGTAGCTCCAATAAATAGAAAAATTTATTAGAATTCACACAAAAAAAGCAAATGAGTATTACAATAGCCAAAACATGGAAACAACCTAGCTGTCCATCAACTGAGGAATGGATAACCAAACTATGGTACATACACACAATGGAATACTATGCAATGCTAAAG
>NW_006921763.1:1044014-1065147 GCF_000298275.1 Orycteropus afer afer
AAAAAAAAAAAAAAAAAAAAAAGCAAATGAGTGAAAAAAGAATACGTTTCCTGTAAAAATCCAAAGGGATCTAAAATCTCTACAGATAATTTTGCAAGTCAAAATGCCCAGCATCAACTCCCATATTGAAAAGTAAAACCTAACTAAACCTTTATATATACTATCTAAGTGTCAGTGGAATAAAGTATGCCAGACTAGTGAATAGATACATAAACAGGGATCACAGTGAAAATAATTATTGATGTAATGTTGTTCTCTAGTAAGAGAAAAACTAGAGGGGTTAGCACTTCCCACATATGGGAAGTGATGGTTGTGTTACTAAAATGGCTCTAGAGGCTAACAATTATTAAGAGCCCAACCTAAATAGTGCCACAATCATCTGTCAGCTTGTCATACTGTAGTGGCTTGTGTGTTGCTGTGATGATGGAAGCTATGTCACTGGTATTTCAAATACGAGCAGGGTCACCAATGGATACCATAGGAGAGTGGAGCATTCAAACTCAGACAGACTAAGAAAACCACTTCAGAAAAAAATAATTAGCCACTGGAAACCTTATGAATAGCAATGAAATATGGCCAGATGATGAGCCTCTCAAGTTGGAAGACACTCAAAATACAACTGGGGAAGAGCTGCCTCCTTAAAGTAGAGGTGAACTTAATGATGGGGACAGAGTAAAGCTTCTGGGACTTTCATTTGCTGATATGGCATGATTCAAGATGAGAAGAAATAACTGCAAACATCCATGAATAATCAGAATGTGGAATGTATGAGGTATGAATCTAGGAAACTTGGAAGTTGTCAAAAATTAAACGGAACACATAAAGATAGATATCCTAGGCATTAACGAGCTAAAACAGACTGATATTAGCCATTTTAAGACAATCATATGGTCAACTAATCTGGGAATGACAAATTAAGGAATGGTGGCACATTCATCATCAAAAAGAACATTTCTAGATCTGTCCTGAAGCACAATGCTGTCAGTGATAGGACAATATCCATAAGCCTACAAGGAAGATCAGTTAATACCACTAATTTTCAAATTTACGCACTTATCACCAAAGCCAAAGATGAAGAAATAGAAGATGCTTTCCAATATCTGCAGTCTGAAATTGACCGATTATGCAATCAATGTGCATTGATAATTACTGGTGATTGGATGGCAAAAGAAACAAAGCAGAACATCAGTAGTTGGGAAACAAAGCCTTGGTGACAGAGATGATGCCAGAGGTTGCATGACAGCATTTTGTAAGAATGACTTATTCATTGTAAATACATTTTTCAGCAACATAAAGAGTGATGATACATGTGGACCTTACCAGATGGAATACACAGGAATGAAAATCAACTACCTTTATGGAAAGAGACGATGAAGAGGGTTATTATCATCAGTGAGAATATGGCCAGGGGCTGACTGTGCAACAGACCCTCAACTGCTTATATCAAAATTTATGCTGACGCTGAAGAAAATTAAAATAAGTCCCTGAGAGCCAAAATATGACCCTGGGTGTATCCCACTTGAATTCAGAGACCATGTGAAGAACAGGTTTGATGAACTGAACATAAATGACTGATGTCTAGACAAGCTGTGAGATGAACATCAAAGACACCACACATGAAGACAGCAGAAGGTCAATGAAAAGAGGAAAAAAGAAAAGATCAAAATGGATGTCTGAGAATACTCTGAAACTTGCCCTGGAGTGAACGGAAGAAATGATGACATAAAAGATCTGAGCAGAAGATTTCAAGGGCAGCTTGAGAAGACAAAGTAAAGTATTATAATGAAATGTGCAAAGACCTGGAGTTAGAAAATCAAAAGGGAAGAATACACTCAGCATTTCTCAAGCTGAAACGATTGAAGAAAAAAAAATCAAGCCTTGAGTTGCAAGGATTCTATGGGCAAAATTAGGTTTGGTGGTGTAGTGGTTAAAGCATTCAGCTGTTAACCAAAAGGTCAGTGGTTGAGCCCACCAGCTGCTCTGCAGGAGAAAGATGAGGCAGTCAGCTTCCATAAAGATTGCAGCCTTGGGAACCCAATGCAGCAGCTCTACTCCATGGCAGTGGGTGGATATGGGCAAAATATTGAACAATGCAGGAAGCATCAAAAGAAGACTGAAGGAATATAGAGTCACTGTACAAAAGAAATGGTCAACATTCAATCATTTCAGGAGGCAGCATTTGATCAAGAACCTACTGTATTGAAGGAAGAAGTCCAAGCTGCACTGAAGGCACTGGTGAAAAACAAGGCTTCAAGTATTAACAGAATATCCTTTGAGGTGTTTCAACTAATGGATAAAATGCTAGAAGCCATCATTGTTTATGTGAAGGAATTTGGAAAACAGCTACCTGGCCAACAGACAGGAAGAGATCCATATTCATGATCATTCCAAAGAAAGAATGTTCAACAGAATGTGGAAATTATTATACAATATCATTAATATCAAATGAAGATAAAATTATGCTAAAAATAAATAAAAAAATAAAAAAAAATGCAGCACATAGACAAGGAACTTCCAGAAATTCAAGCCAGATTCAGAAGAGGATGTAGAACTAGGGATATAACTGCTGATGTCAGATGGATCTTGGCTGAGAGCGAAGAATATCAAAAAGACGTTTACCTGCGTTTTATTGAATATGCAGAGGCATTCGACTGTGTGGATCATAACAAACTATGGACAACACTGAGAAGAATGGAAATTCCAGCACTTAACTGTGCTCATGAGGAACTTGTACATAAACCAAGAAGCAGTTGTTATTGTTGTTATGTGCTGTCGAGTCGGCCCCGACTTTTAGCGACCCCTCCTTGGGTTTCCGAGGCAGTATCACTATGGAAGTACATTTTGTTCGACCACCTTTCTTTGGAATGGTCATGAATATGGATCTCTTCCAGCCTGTTGGCCCCAGGAAATTGTTTTAGAAGTTTCTTGGCATAAATGAGTGATTGCTTCCAGTGCTTTATCCATTTGTTGAATAAGAATATTGCTGAGCAAATACTCTGAGAAGCTGGACTATATGAAGAACAATACAGCATCAGGATTAGAGGAAGAGTCATTAACAACCTGAAATCTATCAGATGACACAACCTTGCTTTCTGAAAGGGAAGTGGACTTGAAGCACTTGCTGATAAAGATGAGACTACAGCTTTCAGTGTGGATTACACCTCAACATAAAGAAAATAAAAGACCTCACAACTGGACCTATAAGCAACATAATGATAAATGGAAAAAAGATTGAATTTGTCAAGGACTTCATTTTACTTGGATCTACAATGAATGCCCACTGAAGTAGCAGTCAAGAAATTAAACTACGCACAGTGGATTGGGCAAATATGTTGCAAAAGACCTCTTTAAAGTGTTAAAGGACAAAGATGTCACTTTGAAGAGTAAGGTGCACCTGCCCCAAGCCATGGTCTTTTTAGTAGCCTCATACACATGTGTAAGCTGGACAGTGAATAAGGAAAACCAGAGAAGAACTGATGCATTTGAATTGTGGTGTTGGTGGAGAATACTGAATGTACCAAGGATTGCTAGAAGATTCCTTATAAATGAGGATGGTAAGACTTTACCTGTTGTACTCTGGACATGTTATCAGGAGGCACCAGTCCCTGGAGAAGGTCATCATGCTTGGTAAAGTAAAGGGTGAGGGAAAAAGAGGAAGACCTTCAATGAGATGGACCGACCCAGCGGCTGCAACAGTGGGATCAAGTATGGCAATGACTGTGAGGATGCACAGGATCAAGCAGTATTTTGTCCTGGTGTGCATAAGGTTGCTCTGAGTTGAAACTGACTCGATGGCATCTAACAGCCACCACCACCAAATAAGGCTGAAGGGTGAAATGAGGTGACAAACATATAGTAGTACTGTGATTGGCACATTCTGCCAAAACCCAAAACACCATGCCCACTGCCGTTGAGCTGATTCTAACTCACAGTGACCCCTGTTGGGTTTCTGAGGCAGTAAGTCGTTATGGAAGTAGACTGCCCTATCTTTCTTCTACAGAGTGGCCAGGGGGTTTGGACTGCCAACCTTCTGGTTAGCAGTCAAATGCCTTAGGCCCTGCACCACCGGAGCTCCTGTGGCATACACTAGGACTTCAAAAAATGGTTTTATGAACTTCTTAATAAAAACATATAAATAATCTTATAAAATAAAACAAAACAAAATAAAATGCATTGCCTTCCAATTGGTTCTGACTCATAACACTGTATCACCAGGGCCTATAAATAATTATACAATATAATATAAATACCAAGTAATAAAACTGGACAAATTTTCCAGAGATGGTTTAGCAGAAGGAGAGATCTGGGGAGGTCCTGTACTCAGACTGACAAAAGAGCACACAGCGTGCAGAAGATTTAGAGTGATGCCAAGAAGGCTCTTTTGAGATTCTACTACAGGGAGAGCTGTGACCAGAACACGAATGGACCACTTGGGAAGTGGGAAATTAAGCAAGTGAAAAGTATGAAGAATCATGAAAGGTAAATAAAGAAGGATGAAGGGGTATACAGAATCAGAAAGGTAGACCCCAGAGAAGCACACAAGTGCTGGGCTTACTATCAAAGCCCAGCATTCAGGTTTACAATCCAGGGCTATACACTTAGTGCACATTCTGGTTCCCTAGTGCCTCTCTGACAAGAATATACCACAAATAGGATGGCTTTAACAAACAGGAGTTTATTCTTACATTTTGGAGGCTTTAAGTCCGAGTTCAAAGTGCCAGGATCTAGGGGCTGGGTGAAAGCCCCTCAGCCTTGGTCTTCAGCTCTGCCTCCTGCTCTTGGCCCACTGAAGCTGGAGGCTTTTCTTCACTCAGCTGCTGGCTGCTGAGGCTGATAAGCCCAAGGTTGACAAGTAAAAAGGCACAGTCCTGATGTTACCAAACCACATTCAAGTCCATTAAAAGTCCCAAGATTGGCAGAGCATGGCAGGCTGCTGACCAATGACTCGGCTACATGCAGGGTTCAAACGTGCCATAAGCTGGAGACTGTTCCCAAAACCGCTTCTTATATTCGGGGAAGCAGACCACATCTCTACAGCAGCTACTCAGCTGGCTGTGGTAGATCCTACCATGGAGCTGACTGCCAGTCTCATCACAGAGAATAACTAACTCCAGCTGCCCAGCCACTCAACCAGGCCCAGGCAAGTTGACAACAACCTTAACTACCACAATGCAGCAATCAAGACCTGAGTCCATAATGCATGGCTCCTGGGTTGTGTCCCAAAGTACAGGGCACTAAGTGAGCTGATTTTATTGTCTTGTCTTAATCTTCCACTCAGAGATGCAGTGTTTGATGGCTTTCAGATTTGGCAACCTAATTTTTTCTCTTCCCAGTTAGTTGGTTGAAATGGTAATGGTAACAGGATGATTCAAGGTGCTATTTGTTGTTAGTTACCAGTGAGTCGGCTCTGACTCATGGTGACCTCGTGTAACAGAACAATATGTTGTCTGGTCCTACGCCAACTTAAGGATGGTTGGTATGCTGAGTCCATGGTTATGGCTATCGAGTCAGTCCATATTATTTAGGGTTTTATTCGTTTTTGCTGACACTCTACTTTACTAAACATTATGTCCTTTCCTAGTAATTGATTGTGTCCAAAGTAGGGGACCCAATGTCTTAGCTACACACTCAGAATTGGTAAATTATGTGTATATGGTCTTTACTAAATTTCAGGACATAAAAGTGGAATGTCAAGTCATTCACAGGTAATATTTGCAGATGAGCGTGCTAACTCAGCCAGTGAAAACCCAATGGATCACAGTGGTATGATCCCATTGTTTGTGGGACTGCTACAACAACAACAAACATTTAAATCTTGTAAGAAGGTGGAAGCTACAGTACTACATGAAATAAAAACAAAATGGCAACTTCAGGATTTGACTATTCAATGTTTTCCCTTACATTGAAGCATAGTTAAAACACCAACTGATTGGGACCACAGTCTTGGGGGACAGTTAAATTAACTGGCATAACACAGTTTACCAAGACAATGTTTTACATCCCACTGTGGTGAGTAGTGACTAGGGTCTTAAAAGGTGATGAGTGGCCATCTAAGATGCAGCTATTGGTCTCTCCCCGTCTGGAGGAACAAAGAGTGAAGAAAATCAAGGAATCAAGGAAAAATTAGTCCAAAGGACTAATGGCCCACACAAAGTACAATCTGCATATCCTGACACTAGAAGAACTAGAGAGTGCCTGGCTATCACTATGGACCGCTCTGATCAGGACCACAGAAGGTCCTGGACAGAATGGGAGAGAAATGTAGAACAAAATTTAAAATCAAAATAAATGACCAGACTTACTGGTCTGACAGACCGGTTGAACTCCTGAGATTGTGGCCCTTAGACACAAATCTAGAATTGAACCCATATTGGGGATCACCTTGTGAGAAACGTACTCTATGGCACAATTAACCATATGAGATGTAAAGGGCAGCATTTATCTTAAAACAATGCTCAGAGCGCAGAAAGGGTCAGAAAAGAAGAATGAACAAGGGCAACCCAGGTAAGAGTGCTGTTATATTGAGGAACTGCAATTAATTTTACCAAAGGGGAGGAAAATGTGTAACAATTGTTGAATGGAAAACTAATTTGCTCTGTAAACTTTCACCCAAGCCACAATAAAAACAAAATAAAACATCAGCTGAAAGTCACAAACAAGGAACATTGTTTTAATGTGTCTATTCTAGATTCATGGTAACTCAAGTTAAACATCTCTTTTAGCACATTAAGAGGAATAATAAACAAATAATAGAGTCTTGAGTGTCTGTCAATTTAAAATTTAAGTGACTGTCCTAGAGGGTTACTGAGAGTTGGAATTGACTTGAAGGCAGTAGGTATTTAGTCTACATGGTATAGTCCTACATAGGGCTTTCGGAAGTCACTTCAGGATGATCATAATCACAGAAATTTATCTTACAGGTGATGGTACGCACTTTTACATCAGGCTACTCTTTACGTATATGAAAAGATTTGAAAAGTGGAAGCAGAAATATTTATTTGTAATTCTGGAGTGCTTAGAGTAGGATTTATCCTAATATAGTTGGGAAGTAAGAGACACTTAAGAGTATACAGAAATTTAATGGCTCTAAACTTAAGAATTTCATAAATGGTATAATTTTTAAAATGTATTTAAAAACACATTTGATTCAATGACTTTTGTACTTTATAGGAATACTGAAGCAGGGGGTGGAAGGAGCCTGAGATGCTCAAAGCTGGGACTCTTCCCTAGAAGGAATCTAGATGCTTACAACCTAATTTAGAGGTATATGATTTAGGTATACAGGATAAAAGAAGGGTAGGGCTAAGTTCTAATTATAGGCCAAATATGGAAGTAGACAAATTCTAGAGAGCCAAATAGAGCACCATTGTCACAGTTTGGGTAGTCTGAAATTTTAGCCCAAGGTGAGCAATTATGAACTTGTTTCTTGGGGGTAGAAAGGGGAAGGTAAATGTTGATTTATATTAGGATTAATGGTAACAAGAGGATTAGTTAAAGAGCAGCAAACTCTTGTCCATGTTTCATGGCATCTATCTTCTTCATTTTGGGGCTTTTGTACCCAAAAGGTAGCCTTTCATATTAAGTAAATCCTACTCAACCATTTGAGGAACACTAAGCAAAAAATAATATTCTCCTTGAAAATAAACAGAAACACTGAACTGCCACACAGTAACAAAACATTAACTACAGAAAGAAATCAGTCTTTAAATTGGTGTTTTAAAACTGGAAGTTATAGGGACAGATGCCATTATAACCTACCTCAGGAAACTCAAGGACAGTTTTCATTACCAAATGCCTAGGTGTTTGGGGTTGATTAACACATACCAATAATAAATAAAAGATCTAAATTCCTAGTTCAGAAAGGATAGCGTACGTTACCTTTGTAAGTCAATCTGTCTTTCTGACGGTACTGCCTTTTTGGCTATGTCTTGTAATTTAGGTGCTTTGGCATTAACTGCTTCCAAACCCCCAGGGCTCTCCTGACTGACGGTGGCTCTCTTTCTTCCCTTGCCAACTGGTTTATTTATATCTTCATTTTTGGTTGCATTGCCCTGAGATTCAGACTTGGGTCGACGTCCTCTTCTGGGTTTGGAAGGGGCAGGTGGTCCTGATTCATCGACTTTCTCATCGGTTTGTTGTTGAATATTCTCTGCCCCAGATGCTGTTGCTGTTCTTTTTTTTCCTCGGTCACTACTGATGGGGCCCTGGGTAGCCTGATCGGAATTAATCTCCTAAAACGGCATAAAACAACTGTATAAACACAAATTCCTTAAATGTCAACAATCTGTGCTGGAAAGAAGTATTCTGAAAGTATGTTGAAGGAACTGATATTCCAGGACGTCTAGTTAATTGCTTACATGCCATTATGAACAGGATTGTGCCCAATGTTCCCATGTTCCTTGGAACATATAATTTGCTCAATAAATGCTTATTAAAACACAGGCAGTACATATAAAACAGGCAAAATCTACTCTGCTTTGCTATCTTTGCATGGCCAGATCACACAAAGGCTTTATATAATGTATTAAGAAATTTGATTTTATTCTCATTCTAAGTGCTAAAGAAAGTCACAAACAATCCAAGTAATATTTTTAAAAGATCACACTGGCTGCTATATGATAATTGGGCTGGAAGGAGCAAAAACTTTGAAAATACATAAAATTACAAAAGATCAGAAGTTGGGGAAGAAAAGAAAAATGTATCAAAAACGGGCAATTCACAAATGAGCACATTCAAATGATCAACGAACATAGGGGCTCACTGATGGCCAGAGAAATGCAAATTAAAACTATAGCAAGGTAGTAGGCTTTTTGATCACTTTCTTTTTATAATTTTAGTGTGGTAAAAGGTATATAACCAAACAGTTGCCATTTTAACTATTTTTACATGTACAACTCAGTGACATTACATTCACCACGCTGTACAACCAATACCACTATCACTTCCGGTTCTTTGTTCTACTTTAACAGAAACTCAGTGCCATTTAAGCAATAACACCCCATTTCCTCTTCCACCTACTTCTCAAACTTCAATTTGTTCTCTATGATTTTTGAAGTAGGATCATACAGTATATGTCCTGTGACTGAGTTATTTTACTCAGCATGTCATAGCATTTATCAGAACATCCATGTCATAGCATTTATCAGAACTTCATTTCTCTTTATGGCTGAATAATATTTGATATGATAATAATTTACATTGTCTGTATACAATATTTTGTGTATGCATTCGTCTGTCGACATACACTTAGTTTGCTTTCATCTTTTGGTTTTTGTGAATAATGCTAATATAAACTTGGTATCTAGGCATCTGCTTGATTCCCTGCTCTCGAGTCTTCCGGGTATATACCTAAGGGTAGGTCTGCTAATTCTATGTTTAACTTTCTGAGGAACTACCAAACTGTTTTCCACATTCTTACTATCAATGGATCTGGGGGTGGGGTGGGGATTAGCTTTGATTAATTGAACAAAATTCAGAATAACTGTCACATCTGCTGTTAGTAGGTACAGAGAGAACACTGTGCTCTCCTACTCTGCTGGTAGAAATGTCAAGAGTTCTAATCTTTCAGGAAAGCAATATGGAAATATCTAAAACCTGTATATTAATCCTTTGATGGCAATTCTACAACTGGAAACTTGGCCCATAGAAATAAAAGCAAATAAGGATAAATACAAAAGGATACTCATAGCAACATTTTTATAGTGGCAGAAAACAATATGTAAGGTATATACGTACACAAAAATGATACATATGTAGAGAATAGTATGGACATACACAAGTCTCAATGTCAAAAAGGAAAAAATAATACTAAAATTCACTTACAATCATACTCACACACTTATGAAAATTATACCAATGTGTATGTATAAAGAACTCAGGTAAAATCAAATGAAGAGGGTCAGCTATAGGTATGGAGAAAAGGAAGACTCCCAGAGGACATCAGCAGTATCGCTCACCTGAATCCACAGAGGTATGTGTTTTGTTGCTTCCTTTAACTACCTCTCTTATTCATCATTCTTATTATAATTTGGTTCCCCTCATAGAGTAAAAAGAAACGTGCTGATTTGTAAACATGCATACATACACAAACATACACAATGCTGAAATAATAAAGAAATAGCCACATAAACTTATGAATGCTTGATGAGAAGCTATCAAGCTTTGTCAACATACAACCCCTGTCTCTTCAGGCTATGAATGTGTTATAATTTTCTCTGGAAATGTTAAAACAAAGTGCTTAGGAATAATATAATATTACAGATTACAGAAAGTAGTTTTAGGCTCTCAGAGATTCAGAATTAAAAAATCAAATTTATTGAAACTATATATAGGTTTTATTAGATACACATTAAGATCCCTTCTAAAAGTCGTAACTAAAATTTTCACCAGTTGTGGTTATCAAAGTATCTGCATTTCTGTTGGTGTTAGCCGCTGTCAAATTGCCCTTGATTCATGGTGACTCCGCGCACAACAGATGGAATGCTGCCTGGTCCTGTGCTGTGCCCATGATTCGCTGTGGACTGAATGGCTATGCTCCTTAGGGTTTTTGATGGCTAATTTTAGAAGACCCTTTCTTTCCAGTTTGTCTTAAACTGGAAGCTCTGCCAAATCCTATTCAGCATCACAGCAACTCACAAGCCTATATATGACAGACAGGAGGTTGCTGTGCATGAAGTGTGTCGGCTGGGAATCAAACCTGGGTGTCTAACAGGAAGGTGAGAATTCTACCAGTGATCGACCACTGCCCCCTCACACCACCTCTTAATATGTATTATATGGTTAACTGAATGTCTGTGGCAATATGCATTTTTGCATCTAAGTTTGTTTATGAAAAGACTATTGACATTTACATAAGGATCCCTCAATATTCAAATCTAGTGGATTCCAGAATTTGAAGAGTTTTGGCAGTAAGTGTTATTCTGTTACCTGAATCTATTGACATATGGAGTTTCAGAGAGTGAGGAGCAAGAGTTTGGACAGTGAGAGATTTATACAAATATTTAACTACATTTATTCAGTTTCTGAGTTCAGATAATAAGAGCATGGGTAGGAAGACTTCAGCTATCATGGGATAATTGTATACTCCTAGTATATTTTATGTACCTGAGGTTAATAATACCAAAAATATTTGATGACCACCATAAATACATGGTAGACACCAAAAACATAAACGTGTCAAGATTATGATTTAAGGAAAGAACTACGTTATGGTGTCTTCATACTATTTCTACTGAGGAAAGTTGTATTTCATTTCATTCATAAGCTATCCAAGTATACATAGTCAGTGAGTGGCAGAGCCAGGATTCATACTCAGGTTTTCTGTTGCTCCTACTAATTATGTTATTGTCCTTTCTCTTCTGCAAAAAAAAATGTTAAGAAAAGTGGGTGTCACAGTAAGAAGGTCAACAGCAAAGAATACAGTGATTAAAACAAAACTCAAATTGTTAAAGGCTAAATTATAAGTTTAACTTTTTAAAATTAATTTTTTTATTGTGGTAAAAAAAATGACCTTCTGGTTAGTAGCCAAATGCTTACCTACTATACCACCAGAGTGCCTTCATATGTTAATAAAACACTGTCAAATCCAACCATTTTTATACATACAGCTCAGTGACACCAATCATGTTCATCATGCTGTGCAGCCATCCCCACCACCCTCTCCCAATGATTCCACCACCATTAACAGAAACTCAGCACCCTCCATTCAATGACTCCCACCTTCCCTCTCTCTTCCACTCACTCCAGTAAGGTTCAACTTTTTAAAAGACAAGAAAAACAAAACAAAGTGCTCTACGAAGTATCAATAAACACTCAACACCTATTTTTCAAGGTGCTAGAGAGAGGTAGTATGGAGAAAGGTACCAATGTGGATGACCATATAAAAGCTTGTAAAATGAAGTAGACAGAATCAGTGTGGAAAGCAGAAGTCCAGTATTACGGATGGTGGTACACACATGTGCGTAGTTTAGTGTGTATGCTAACCTCTCTGCTGTGGTTTTATTTTTACCGCTACCATAAAGTTGTAATATGAATATCAATGGGAGAAATCCAATTGTTAAATTTAAAAATTTACCTTATTCTTGACTGGGTCAATGTTCTTTACAGGTGTGACTGAAATAATTCTCACAGGGTTCTCCTCATTTTCACTAACTCCAGTCTCTACTGCTTCTGAACTCTGTTCCCTGTTGAAGAAAAATATATAAACAAGGCTTCATTTCACCACACCAGTAGAAAGTTTACTTCTTCATTATAAAGATAAGGAAATTGAGGCTCAAGCTGGTCAAGTGAAGCAAAGTTAAAAAAATATGGATCTCCTACAGTTGTTCGTTCTTTATGTTTACTTTTTATTGTGATTTGGGTGAAAGTTTACAGAGCAAATTGGTTTTCCAGTCAACAATTCATACACATTTTATTTTGTGACACTGATCTCAGTCCCTACAATGCAAGAGTACTCTACTCAGTTCCTCCTTGTGTTTCCTGTTTCCACTTGTCCTTCTTTTCTATCCTTTCCTGCCTTCTGAGCTTTATCCCTGTGTCAATGCTACCCTTTTGAACTTGAATTGTTGGTTGATTGCTCTAAGGAGGGTGTACCTCCTTGGAGTTGACTTTATTCATAAGATTTCATGGGTTTGAATACTGTCTTTAAAAGCCTCAATATTTAGTGTTGAGAAAATATGGTCAAGTGGAAATTCTCACAGAGTGGCTAAGATAGCCAACAACTGACATGTTATAATAAAGATGGACTCTTTTTATAAGAGGAAAGTGTCTTAACAGTATTATCTTTACTCAATTCAATAATAATTGGTTTGAGTTTAAAAATTAATAAGCATATTAACTCAAGTTATTTTAAAGAGTTATATTTTCACAGATTTCCTAAGTGTTGAATTTTCTTTTATGGTGGCACAAGCACTTTGATCAGCTGTTAACCTAAAAGTTGGCAGTTCTAACCTACACAGTGGTATCATGGAAGAAAGGCCTGGTGACCTGCTTCTGTAGAGATTACAGTCAAGACAACTCTACGAAGCAGTTCTTTTATGTAGCACACAGGGTCACCATGAATCGGAACTGACTTGATGGCAATGGGTTTTTATCATAAATATTTTAATGTAAATTAGTTCTAGCTATAATACAAATTCTTATTTCTTTTAAATTTAACTTTTATACACATTTACAATGCTATATTGTTTAAAAATGTATAGCTTACTCTAAGGTTCCCTCATTAATTATGCTAAAATCCACTGGTATTATTTTGTAACAAGACACCTTCTAAAGACAGAGGTCCATTTTGTGATCTGGTGTATTAAGAATATACATTAAAAGATGAGCCAAATGAATGACAGTAACAAAAGTTAAGAGGAGAAAAAAAAAAATTGCCTTGCTCGATTTCCGGTTGAAGGGTTCAGGTCTGAATTTACATTGATATTGCTTCCAGTCTCAGCTCCAGTGCTTCTAACATATGGTTTCCTTCCTGTTGCTGATAACGGCTTGTTTACTGCACCTAGTACTCCAGCAGGTTTTGGCTAAAAATTACACACACGTATGTTATTTTATACCTTACTAAAAGGTATACTATAAATTTAGATACATGTAAGAGATACTGTTTAGCCTAAGCCAAGGGACTGGTGTTAAACTGAAAAGTTAAACACTGTATTTATTATGGATGATAATTGTGTAAAATTATGTTTGATTTACTACAACTAAAAATCATAACATTACGTCCTTATAATTGTATTAAGTAGGAAGTATATCTTATTCTTTATTTCTCAAAGTAAAAAGTACTCCCAAAACAGTGAAATATATAATATAATGTCTTAAAGCTAATTATTCAATGCATATAATAATAGTTTTGAAACTGTTCGCCAAAAATTAATTTTCCTTTTGTTCGTTTAGGTGTCATCCCAGTACTTTTTCAGAATATAAATGAGGTAACTCAGCAGCAAAATACACAATGTAATCTCTAAAGTTCAGGAACTATAAATTTTGGGGGACATATAAAGATTATTTCTAGGAATAGGAGTAACATATATATGTAATAAAGATCTCAAGATTATCTAGTACATAATACCTTTCCTGTTAACAAAAGTACTCTTGTCTCTTCTGAAATATAACTCTTGTCATTAGAGAAGTCCTATGGGGGAAAAAGTAACAAAGCAAATATGTATATTAATTTTTATTGTATTGTACCTTACATTAACAATTACATTTGTCCTAACATACATATCAATTCAGCAAATAATCAAAACATATGTAATGAAACACATCTTTAAATTAAATCAATGGACATAAGATGTAGACAAATGCCAGAGACAAATTTCTTAAATCACCATTTTAAATGGAATAACACTCCTCTTTTTTCTCTCTGGTTTAGGGCAAATGATTTCTAGTTTATTCCTTAAACTATCTTTACCTCCTACTTCCTTTGGGCTCCTAAAGTATCCAATATGGTACTATGTACATATCAGGAACTCAGTAGTCATTGAGAGATTGTATTGGACCTCAAGAAAATGATCATCATTAAAAACTGTCATTTTAATTAAAACTATTTTATTACATAGAACAGTGAGTAAATATGCCATCAAAATACATTTAAGTCAATTACAGTATTCTTTGGTAGAAAACAATTAAACAAAATGGGGATACTGATGGTGCTTCCTTGAAAGCTCTATCTATAAAAAATGGTGTCACTGAAAATTTTTTTTATTAGAATCAAAAAGTCCATTAATTTTTATGTAATCTTACCATAGATATAAATACACATTTTATTTTACATCACTGTCATGGAACATAGTGCTTAAATTTGCCTGTGAGGAAACCATACTTTTTGCATGTGTGCCAGGCAAAGGTGTATCATTTCTTTTCCACACAGACTTTTATGCAGCTAAAATACATGTTACCAAGCCTGGGCACCAAAGTTCACATAGTTTATTTGTGAAGATACACTACAGCATTAGTAAGATCACTATCTTACCAAACCAAATTTTGTTTCAATTTATAATAGATTAAAAGCAACAAATTAGATAAGAACATGAGGAAAGTTATATACTGAAATCAGAAAAAGCTATTACTGAGTTTTTATTATTACTATCAGATATCAAAACAAACTATAATTTAAAAAAATGTCATTTAGGTGTAGTAAGAAATATAATTTAATTCTTAATGATGGTACTACCATTGTTAATGAACATTCTATTTGGATAGTACTCCATTCATGATGGTTGTGGGTCAGAAATAGAGTAAATCCGAAACCAAGAGTCCACTTAGGAATATTTAAGAAGACGATTAGACTGAATTTCAGAGCAAAGACCTTTAGTATGGTTTTCAAAGTAGGAAGCTCCATTTCCTGGAATGTTCTTTTATAGGATACTCTGAGGGAGTTTATATAAATGATTATCTATAGGTATCCACTCCATGGAAGGAAGACGAGGCAATCTACTTCCGTAAAGATTTAGTGCCTCGGAAACCCAGTGGGGGTTGCTATGAGTCAGAATTGACTTGATGGCAGTGGGTTTTGGTTTGGGTGATCTATAGGTATGAAAATGTGTAAAATTTTTTAAATTAAAAATATTTGGCCAGCATGGATGAATCTTGAAAGCATTAATGCTAAGTAGGTCAGTCACAAAAGGACAAATACTATGTGAGCCCACTTATACAAAACAGGCAAATATAGAGAGACCAACATTTACTGGTGGCTGCCAGGACGGGAGCAGGGGAGGAGAGGGTGTCTTTGTCTAGGGGGCACTGGGTTGCTGTCAGTTTGAAGGAATTGGGAAATGGATAGCAGTAGTGGTTGTAAAACATGATGAACACAACCAATGCCACTGAACTGTATGTGTGAAAAATTTGAAATGGCAATTGTTTTGTTATATATATTTTTACCACAATAAAAATTATTTGGGATTCTATTTTATGAACAAAGTTCAGGAAAGTTAAACAAACTTCAAAATGTCACCTTAAGGCAAAGAATAAAGAAAGTACATTTTAAAAAATCTGTATTAGCTGGAAAATTTATTTACACAGAAAACTTAATTCTTTGACATTATTGTAATAAATGAACTATGTGTATTAATAACTAATAACATTATTTATTGTTTACTATGTGATAAACTCTTCATATCAACCTATATTCCCTATTAAGTACATCTTCTCAAGTAAACTCACTGCTGTTGAGTTGGGTCTGACTCATCGTGACCCTCCCTTGGGTTTCTGAGGCAGTATCATTACAGATGTAGTAGATTGCTCCTTCCAAGGAGTGGCTGGTGGGTTTGAACCGCCAGCCTTCTGGTTAGCAGTCAAATGCCTTAGGTGCTACGCCACCAGAGCTCCCTACTAGTACATAGTACATCTATATTCACATTTAACAGATGAGAAAACTGAGGCTTAGATGAGTTAATTCATCTTAAGTCCTTCAAGTTATAAGTGGTTGATTAGAATCCAGGTCTATCAAATGCCAAAACCAATTCTATTAACTCTAACATTTGTACTTCATATATAGTTGTATCTATATTTACAATGTACCAAACATTTAATATATATGTTTTGTCTGTAAAACACTAAAAGTGTTTCAATGAGATTAAAATGATTTAAGAACTCTAAAAACTCCTTTTACAAATTAGGAATACCCAGAAAAGTAGCTCACGTCAAAACAACAGATTTTTGTCTACTCTGAAACACTAAGCTTGATTTGTAATTTCTACTTTGTAAGGCAAACAATGTCTTGCAGGGCTCTGGAGGGCAATCTCTTAATCCACAAAAAACTCAGAGGTATTTTTAAAATCTGTAGTCAAGAGTGCTGGTGGCGTAGTGGTTAAATCATTCAGCTGAAAGGTCAGTGGTTTGAACCCACCAGCTGCTCCACAGGAGAAGGATGAAGCAGTCTGCTTCCATAAAAGATTTACAGCCTTGGAAACCCTACGGGGCAGTTCTACTCTGTCAACTAAAGAGTCACTATGAGTCAGAACATATTCAATGGCAGTGTGTTTTGGGTTCAGTCAAAACAATCCAATATTTGCCTTTAGGGCTGATGTTAATTGAAATTTAAGTCAGTTTAGTGTGGTAGAATAATGAGGGACAATTACCTTTTCAGGTTGTGTGAAAAATTTCATTGGAAGGACTGGATCTTTTGGTGAATCTGCATTGCACAAAGCACTTTTACTATTTATAACACACAGAGCCACATCACATACGGTATAAAGTTTCTAGGGAGAAAAAAGAAAGATCAAATCTAACTTTCAGTATTGCAAAATAACCACAAGGATTAAGTACAAGTAGAGCCAAAAGAAAGACATACGGTCATTTATTCCTTGATTATTAAATATTTGTGTTCAGCATTTCATCACAAGTATCCCCTTGGTAAACAAAGCTATCCTCTACCTTAATTTAACATGAGTATCAAGTATGTGTTAAAAACAATGAAGTCAAAACAAAAACTCACAAAAAGAATACCCTTACTGAAAGTCTGTAAGATAGTTATAAATTCTATCAGTTCTTATCCTACTGCTCTGCAGAAGTTTGTCTTTCCCAGAGTATTAAAGATTCTCCAAATACGAAATTTATTTGTAATGAGATGCAATAAAAACTGACTATAAATACCTTTAAAAAAAAAAAATCAACATTCTGCAATCTAAATTATTACTTAATATTCAGGAAAACAAGTGGGAGAAGGGCCGTAATTTCTTTTTTTGGTAATACCTTACTGCCTGCTGGCCTAATATCACTTACTTCATTTGTCTTGGATTCATCTGGAGACTGGGCATCTCTGGTCAACTTGATGTTCTCAGCCATCTTTTTCATAAAGGCATGACTATTGTTTTCATTCTTTGTCATTAAAACTTCAAGCATGAACCATAGGCACCTAAGTGTTAAACAGCTTCACTTATTAAAAAGACTAGATATAGGTACTTTTCCTTAATAAATTATTTGTTGAGAACTTTTGCTGCTTGACTGTAATAAAATCAAAGTAAGTCATAAAGGCAGATCATTAGGAAAACCCTAAATTGTAACAAAGACACATTATCCTATTTATAATATTCTATGGTTGGGCAATCTACTTCCATAGTGATACCGCCTTGGAAACCCAAGGAGGGGTTGCCGTGAGTCACATCCAACTCGATGGCTGTGAGTTTGGTTGTGTTTTTTGTATGTAAATGGAAAATTAAAACATAAAATGAAAACAGCTTGGACAGTTTCATGATAAAGATTCACACCACAGGTATTCAAAGCCCTCATTTTCACTTTCACATCTCAAACCAGTTTTGCTGTTTTCCACCTGTCATTGTACACTCACTGCACTCTCTTATAAAGCATCTAAAGAGGTCATTTGAATTTCTAAGTTAAAATGGATCCCCTATCAGGTTCGAAAACTAGAATCACTGGAGGAATTTAAATTGATAACTCTGGGGGCAAAGTCTGGAAATGTATATTTTTAGTATGTTCTCAGAATGACTCTTGGGCAGCCAATGACAAAAAAAAAAAAAAAAGGCTTTACTGAATCAACATGGAAGAAATTACTTGTTGATCCTCTATGTGAAGTTCCTTCCTTTTTTCCATATAAACACAATAAGAGACTATGCCAAGGGGGGAAATTTAGCATTATGTTTCTAGCTTAATTGTTTAAATGAGCCAACATTTTAACCATTCTTGTGACAATAGTCTCAACTCTCTTATTACTCTTCCTTTTGGTACACTTGCTTTGAAAAACTTAAAACCTGGAACAAGCCAAGTGTTTGGCTTCTCGGTAGCTATATCCAGGACTCTTAACTGCTAGAAAGAAATCACACAGCTGAGAAGCTTGACGTGATCGTTAATTTAAGAGTTTTATCCTACACTTGATGCTAACCAGCTACCTTGTCTGTCTCAGTCAGGAATTTTATCTAGTTTTTCAGAGCATTTGTTTTGAATCTTCATTCTCCTCCTATGATTTTATCACCTCACCTCTCCAGCAGGTGACCCTTGTTGCTCTGTCACATAGAAACAGAAGTCATAAAGTGAAACTTCCTCAACCTCTTAACACTAGACCTAGAAAATTAATTTTATTTTCCTCCCCTCTCTTTACATAACTATCCCTAAGATTCCACCCATTCCTCCTCCTTTGGGAGAGCTCACTGTAATTTACTACCACCATTCTTTCTTCTACCCACAAATACACCCCCAGACCGCCTATTTCTTTCTTTCTTTCTTACCTATACATAACAGGATGTCTTTTCTCGGTTTATCTACACTACTTCACTCCTTACCTTGTGGCAATTAAGCTTTCATTTCCATTAGTCCATTGCTCCTTATGCAAAGTTATCACTAACTGCTTTGTTGCTAACATCAAAAGGCACTTACTAGCTATGTGACCTTCTCCTCTATTATATCTTTATTTGTAAAATGGGAAGAACAGTAATTACTTCCAAGAATTGTTCTGAGGATTAAATGAGATAATACTTGTAGGATACTTGACACATAAACACCCAAAAAATAAAAGTTTGCTGGTACTCACCATTTCCTCTCTTCTCCTTTACACCTTTTCTTTCTATAATACTGTGCTTCTTTTCCTTTTACCCCTTGGATATTCCTCCTTAGATTCTTTTTTGATTCTCCCTGCTGATTCTTTCAAGCAAGTCTTAGTGTCCCTTAGCAACCTGCCCAAACTCCTGTTCTACCATCTTTTTCCTTCTATTTTAAATTTCTGACTTGATTTCAAGCATGGGTCATATGCCTGTTGTAGGTGCTCCCACAGTAGCAGAGCACTATTATAATTGCCTCTTCATCATTCTGCATCCTTATAAGAGCAGATAAGAAATCCATATAATCCTACTTCTGTAGTGATACCACCTCGGAAACCCAAGGAGGGGTTGCTATAAGTCGGGGCCAACTCGACGGCACATAACAACAACAACAACAACCCTGTATTCCAAGGACCTAGGACAGCACCTGGCCCATTGGAAGTACTTTATAAATATTTGTTAATGAAGTATGTACAAATGAAGAGAAAAGAAGAATAGAAAGATATTGACCAAACTGTTAAAAGAAACAGATATGTGGTAGGTATCTAATTTTTCATACTGAATATAATACTTGTACAATAAAGAAGAAAGGTGTTATAAAAGACTTTGAAAGTCTATATATGTATGATTTTTCTAATTATAATATATTGCTACTAGCATAATGAGCTATTAACTGCCACAAAGTTAAACGACCAACTTTAAAAAGTATTATTTAACACTTCAAATTACATGATAAAGTGAATGTGTAACAATACTCAAGAGTGTTGCATGCTAGATAGAACAACGAAAAATAAGAAGTCATCAACTAAGTCAGGCAAAGGGTCAACGAGAACTGAGAAGAAAATGTAATGAACCCACTGATTTTAATTCTAACTCTAATTACCTCATGTAGTTCAGTACTATTCCCACATTACAACCACCTCTCAAAAAGCTAATCCTTCTTCCACATTGCTGTCTTGCAATTTGAATACAACTAAAAGGTCCTCCAACATAAGCCCTCTATATTCTAGGCAAATATAACCATCACCTTTTTAGTATGTGAAAGTAGTTCTGAAAAACCCTTATATAAAAGCAAATAGTAAAAATTTAGAATTGGAAGACCTTTTAGGAATTACCTATTTTCAAATCCTGCATTTTATAGATAAAGGCAATTGAAGTCTAGAGATGTAAAGTCCTTAGTCACTTAACCAGGACTAGAACCTATGTTTCCTGAATTCTAACTATGTGGCTTCTTAAAATATATATCTAAGCAAACATGGTTTCAAAGAAATTTTAAAATTTAAAACTACTTGTTTTTAAGCATATGAACATTACTGAAATGATGTGTTGGAAACTGCAACAATGGAATGGCAAGCCTCATATTCACAGCTCATAGAAGTGTCTGAATAGAAGCCAGATAACAGAAGGCATTCTTTTTTTTTTTTTTCTTACAAGAAAATTTAATGATCACAAAATAAATATTACAACAAATTGCTATCTTTTGTTTTCAGATAGATCTTTCATCTCTAACATGTTATAATTAAAAATATTTCTTTCCATTCTTTGCTCTTCAAATTATTCAATGATTTTATAATTAAGCTGCCAAAGGATATCTACTTCCATACATAATAAGGATGATAATCAAGTCTTTTTTTTTTTTTAATTTT
>NW_006921763.1:1065247-1089210 GCF_000298275.1 Orycteropus afer afer
AGAAAATTTAATGATCACAAAATAAATATTACAACAAATTGCTATCTTTTGTTTTCAGATAGATCTTTCATCTCTAACATGTTATAATTAAAAATGTTGCTATTCTTTTCTCTTACAAAGTCTTTAGTGATTTCATTATAATTAAGCTGCCAAAGGATATCTACTTCCATACATAATAAGGATGATAATCAAGTCTTTTTTTTTTTTTAATTTTTTTTTGATTTGGGTGAAGATTTACAGAGTAAATTCACTTTTCATACAGCAGTTCACATATACTTTGTCTCATGTCATTGACCAAACTTTACAATGCAACAGCTCCCCTCCCACTTCCTCCCCATAGTTACCTCAGAAGGCATTCTTAAGAGTAATGTTGAAAAAGATATACTGTCTCTTATAATTCTAAGAATTTTGTAAAAGTGAAAAAACAGTTTCAGTGACCAAAGCTCTAAGAGGCAGAGAGAAATGTTGAACAGGACCTTAAATAAGCTTAGGGTTAATATCCCATACAGAAAAATTGTAATACTTTAAATATAAGCTGAATGTTTAAGAGTGCAAACCAAAAGCACCGCAATGGGGAAAGAAGTAAATGCTGCTTTAATTAAAGTTTCTTATAGGTCATTTGTAGGCAATCTTAGGTCTTTTTTCACTCTTTTTGCTCTGCATCATATATACACTTCTGTCTTATATAAACAATACTTCATGAGTGAGTGTTCACTTGAGTGTTTTTATCAAATAGAGACAAACGTCCCCTTTATCTATGTATCTCTGTAAATCCAGTATAACAAACCTGATTTTCTATTACTACAGTCCTGCCACAAAATATTGTGCATATGTGTATGTACACATATATTTAAGGTATTATCTTTTCAGGTTGCAAGTAAAGTTTAGTTTTAAATAGAGAAATTTTTATTATATGTTGTTGTTATGTGCCATCAAGTTGGCCCAAACTCATAACGACCCCTCCTTGGGTTTCCAAGGCAGTATCACTACAGAAGTAGGATTGCCCAACCTTCCTTCCGAGGAGTGGCTGGTGGGTTTGAACCGCCAGCCTTCTGGTTAGCAGTCAAGTGCCTTAGGTGCTATGCTACCAGAGCTCCTTTTTGTTGTATGGTTTCTTAAATTATCAAACTGAATAAACTGAAGCCCTTCTTAGTACATATAGTAAAAACTACATAATATAAAATCTAACATAATCGAATAGACCTATTTCAAGTAATCAGATAGCTTATTGCAAACATACAGAAAAAAACAAACCAAAAAGCAATGAGCAAGAACTTGTTAGATGAGAACTCATAATTCACAATAAATGAACAAAAACACAAAAAGTTTTTTTATTCTAGTGGGAAGAACACAGGATAAAATCTAACATTTTTTGAAAAGTAAAAATAATCTTCAGAATTCTTAAAAAAAAATCGACTTACTCTTTGATGTCACGAAGCTGGTCGACATCTTGGGACCTTGTAAAATCTGGATCATGGGCTAGCAGGTGAATCATATATGGAACTACATATTCAGGTAACAGTGATAATAATTTCTCTAAAATGAAAACATTATTATTAACAATAATAATAGCTTTCATAAAATCCCTTTTCATGTCCATGTTCTAACCAATTCCGTTTCCATTTCCTTCCTCAATTATTTTAAAATCAGAGGCAGCATGCTATCTAGATGATACTGAGACATTTATTTCCGTTTTCAAGAATATTAAAGTCAATTAGGATTATACGGTGGGTCTCAGGCAAAGTGAGGAAAATAATTCTTTGGTCTCTGATGTCTGCCCAATGTGTTCAAATCAAGGCACACTGATGATCTCATAAAAACAAGATTTCATTTTTTAAGTACATCACTACAACAACAGCATACTTTAAAATTCCCAGTGCTCTGGTGGCATAGTGCCAAAGGCATTTGACTGCTAACTAGAAAGTTGGTGGTTCAAATCCACCAGCCACTCTGCAGAAGAAAGACGGGGCAATCTACTTCCATGAAGATTTACTGCCTTGGGAACCCAACGGGGGTCGCTGTGAATCGGAATCAACTGTATGGCAGTGGGCTTGGTTTTCTGGTTTATAAACTATAATACAGATATATGAAATTTAATAACTCTGCAAACTGATAGAATGACAAGATCCATTTGCACACTGGGAACTTATCAAGCTTACTTACCAGTAGCCATGGGGTTCTGCTTAATGTACTCCCTGCGTATACTAATATTTTTTAGTAAACACTGTCGTGCATGTGCTCTCCTCTCCTTCACAGGATCTTTGGCACACAAAGCAAAGATTGCCATATACTCCAATGGGAGCAGTAACTTCACAAGTGCCTTGTGTAGCTTCTGAGCAAATATCTGCCTTACTTGGTAGCACTCATCCTACAGCAGCACAAAAATATAAAAGTACTTAAATATTAGTACTTTCAAGGCTGAAAGAAAAATCTAGTTTTTTTTTTTAAACTGACAAACAACATTTATAAAAGAGAGTGTAGGCATTTAAAATATGTTTATTTACTTTTAAACTATAATTATATTGGGTGAGTAACAGTATTTGGGAAATATTTAGTTAAAATGAGTAATAATAGCAATCCATTTTTAGCATTCTCTCTAAATGTATTTAACTTTGAAGGTTAAGTAATTCACAAAAACTGAGATTATTACTTACATTAATAACAAGTGCACAGAGCTGAAACTGTTCTGGGGTAATAATTTCATGGTAACAAGGTTCCTGAGCAAGCTTCATTATGGCACTACCAGCAGCTAATCGCAAGCGAGACATATCAGATTTACTATAAACAAACAAAAAAGAAATAAACATTTCCTATAACGATTATCATTCATAAAAATGCTTTGACCCCTTGGGATGATTTATACTTAAAATGACATAATGCACAAATATGGGAAAGTTACTTTCAGTTAATGAGTGTAACATATGGAAAAGGGCTTAAGCTATTTTGACTTTCTGATAAATGTATTTGCTTTCATTTCTAGTTATGTTCTACCTTAGATTCTCTACCAAGCCAAGCAACTCTGCTTGCTCTCACAACCAAAACTTAACTTCAACACTAGAAGCACCATTCACATTAGGAGATTTGTATCTCTCATCTTCAGAGAAATGCATATTGAATTGTAGGAGATTTAATAAAGAATAAAAATCACTTATTAATATTTTAAGTCTATTTCCTACAAGTTTTTTCTTTAGACATATATACATGTACATGCACATACAACTGGACTCTAGCTTAAACTTAAACTGAGATTCAAATGGTGAGGGCCAGTAGTTAGAAATTGATTTACATAAGAAAAAGGAGTAAGAGTGGTAATAAACATCTAAAAGGAAAGGCATGTGAATCTACAAGTATTTCAAAATCAAGAAAAAAAGATTAAAAAAAAATCTGTTTTCTGTGACTGGCCCAGTAAGACAGTAATTTCAACTTTTAGGCTAATCGAATTTCTTGGCACTCTTTTTTCTGTATTTTATCCATCATTATTATGTGTTTGGAGCAGAATGGATTTTAAAAACACAAATTCACACTGTCATATTAACCCAGCAGTCCTAGCTTCAATATAATATAGAGTAGTGTTAAAATGACAGTTGTTTTATTATATATACAGTAAAACCGGTGAGAGCTGGAACTCGACGGGACTGCCTTTTTTTCCAAGTTTCACAAGATTTCTACCTTTGACAGGGTGCAGCAGTCTTACTACTTTTCCATCTCTCCTTTTAGTGGAAAATATTTGACTTCTCCTTCTCTGACAAGTGTCAGCCTTACACAGGTTCTGGCTTTCACAGGTTTTACTATACATTCACCACAATTAAAACAAACAACTTAAAGGCTGTATTCAGATTCAGAGCCAGGCAGCTTTCCTATTCAGACAGTCTTCCTAAGGGATTAAGATCTTCGTGCTAATTTTAAGTTGTTCACAATATAACTTTCTTTCTTTTTTTTCTGAAACAAGAGTTTTATTCAGTTATACAAGGAATTGATATTCCCTGCAGGAAAATAATAATACGCAAAGAAGAAAGAGATAAAAATCAAAGAACCCAACTAATTTCTAATCTGAATTTGGAAAGTACACTTGACAACAAACACCAGAACCATTTGTTGTTAATTTGGGACTTTTGGAAAAAAGGCTGCCATCAAGCCAGAATATGGATTTATTATACAAGATGCAATTTATAATAAAAATAAATAAATAAAAGGAAAGGATAGAGATAAAAGTCAGTGTGGATCTCAAGCACTGGTTCCTAGGGCAGACTTCCTTTTTCAAGGGGAACCTAGGAGGCAGACTTTTCCTTCTCAAATGGCAAAGAGTGATAAAGAATGGGGAGAAAGGCCAGCCTCTCCACTCAACTTCTGTGTGGAACACAGCACAGCTTTGACACTTTGAAGACTCTAGGAAGTACGTACGGACAGATGACTTGAACCCATAAGAGACTACTGCTTTAACATGTGAGAGAAGAAAGGATTGATATAGTAAGCACTAGTGACAATGAGGATACTCATATGGATCCTGAACTAGATGACTCAGCAATGAAAAATATAACTAACTATAATTTGGTGCTTACTCTGTGCCAGGTACTGTACAAAACATTTTATAGGCTTTATCTAACTTAATTTCCACTCTAAATGATGAGGAAACTGAGGCTTATAAAAGTTAAGTAATTTATACAAGGTCACATAGCTAATAACTGGAGGATAGACTCTTTCTGATTTTAGAGCCCAAGCTTATACCGTGCTATATTGAAGGGGACCAAAATGAAAGAGTATGAGAGCATGAGCAGATACCTGGGGGGAATTTGAAAAATAATCAGGGTCAGTATGGGTCTAGATCTCAAGGTCTTTTATTGGAAGGTAGGGTCACTTCTTATAAAATGGGTTGTCGTTAGTTGCCCGAGTGTACTGCAGTGACCCCATATGTAGTAACTGTTAACTGATCGCACTTGTACCCATAAATAAACTTTCAATATTGTACACATGTACATGTAGTATATATATACATTTAAAAAATAATTTTATATTTTAGCAATGAGATCATACTACACAAAACTTTTAAGCTGTTTTGGATTAAACACAAAACAAGATGAATTGACTGAAAATCTGGGAAAAAAGAAAAACTGTTAGTAATTCTACTGCTATCTAGAGATGATCATTATTAAAATGTTATTGTCTATTTTTTAAGCAGAACTACTATCCCTGTGTATTTTAAATTAGAAACAGACCACACACACAGTTTTAAATCACGCATTTTCCATTTCTTATTATATGAGTAGATATCCAATTAAGATCTGCTTACTACTTCATGTTATGCATATTCTATAGTTAACGACTGCATTATTTACCGTGATGATAATGCTAGAAAGAACAAGTTCGTGCATATATTTTTGTATGATTCTTTCACTACCTCCCGAGTTTAAAAATAAAGTAAAAAGGATATGATCATTTTTAAGGCTCTAGATATAATATGCCAAACTGTCCTGGAAGATTGCATCAATTCATTCAACAAGGAGTACTGAGGAAACCCCTTTCTCTAAACCCATTGAGCAATGGCTAACTTAAAAAAAAAATTGCTTGAAAAAAAAAAAAAATTGCTGATCTGAGTGGCAAACAGATACTATGTAAATTTAAATTTATTTACTGGGTTTAGTGATTATAAGGAGATTGATGATTTGTCTATTAGAGAGAGATTCTGCCAATTTGGCAACTGACTTCTAAGGGCTCCTTATTAACACTTTGACATACACTGTACATGTTGTTGTTATTTGCTGTTGAGTCGGACTCGACTCATAGCAACCCCTCCTTGGGTTTCTGAGGCGGTATCACTACAGAAGTAGATTGCCCAACCTTCCTTCCGAGGAGTGGCTGGTGGGTTTGAACTGCCAGCCTTCTGCGTTAGCAGTCAAATGCCTTAGGCATTATGCTACCGGAGGTCCTACACTGTACTTAGTTTCCTCAAATTTAAAACTTCTTATTATTCTTAACTCAAATCTTATCACCAGTATGTTCATGCAAAGCTACCCTAAGCACTATATATTATTGTAACTCCTCATATTCTATCTCCTCCTCTAGACTGTCAATTTCTCAGAGGCAACGATTTTTATATCTTTAAAAAGCTGAGTTACACCTAATATAGGAGAGTACAAAATAAATACTGAATACAGAAATGAGTAATTAAACCTCTGTCCTCTATCACAAATTTTAAAGTAAGGATGTATCACAGGAAGAGTTTTTTAGTTATCTCTGTTTTTGCTCCTGACCCTTAGTAAACAAGAATTTGAAAGACACAGGGCTCAAGAAAAATTGGGCTTTTATTTCTACCTTAGAAAGAACAAAAGAAGAGAAGGAGATTTCGGAGATCTGAAGAGTGACAATGCAGAAATGGAAATAATGCCTTCTATTTCCATTTGTAGAACCTTCTATAGTCTCTTCTACAAACCACCAGAAAACTGTGATTTTCCCTTTTTATCCTTTTCAACCACTTCACTATAGGGTAATTTCCTTGAAGGCAGAGACTGAATTTTAACTGTTTTGTTGGCAATATTTTTTATAGTGTTTTGCAGACTAGGAACTCAACAAATGTTTAACTGAACCAAATGAGGTATAAATACTAAATGAGTATATAAGATTTGATTCCAAAGCACATGGTGCAATCATCATCATCCAGTATAAACCAGGCAAGTAATCTTAATGTACAAGCTATCAAAAATTTTGAGCTAAAAAGAATTAGAAGGAAAGAATCATCTCACCTGATCCTCTTTTGCTCTGTCAGGTCACCCTCACTAACCAACATCGCTGATAATAACCGAAGTGTTGAATTGGCAGATTTAGACTGGTTGTTTTTCATACCCAACAGCCACCTTACCAGAAGTTTAATTGCCTGTACCTATAAAATATTAACATGCTAAAAAAAAAGCAACTTAAAGTTCCAATTTAAGGGAAGACTAATTTATGTTAACTAGATTAGTTATTATTACCAGGAGGCATGTTTTATTAAAGAAGTCTCTGGGTACCAGTAACAACAGGAATGAACATTTATTTTGTGTTTAATATGTGCCAGGCAATTTTCCAAAACTGCACTGGTACTTGTATTAATTAATTTAATCTCCCAAACTACTCAGTGAGAGAAGTATTCTTATTTCTAACAGGTAAGACAAGTGAGAGACAGAGTAGACAGATAACTTGCCCAAGGTCTGGCTCTAGAATTCATGTTTTTCATATTTGTCCAAGATTTTTAAATTATTTGAAAATATGTACTTAAAAAAAAATAACTATTTAAAATGATACTGATTATAAACCAGTATAAATCACAGAGTCGATTCTGACTCATGGTCACCCACTGTGTGTCAGACCAGAACTGTGCTCCATAGGGTTTGCAATGGTTGATTTTTTCATAAGCAGATTGCCAAACCCTTGTTCTGTAATGCCTTTGGGTGGACTAATCTTTCAGTTAGTAGCCAAGTGTGTTAAATCTTTGTATAGTTTCTCCACACAGATTATAGTGATTAAAAATAACCATTTAGGTAGGCTTTCAAATTTTTTGTAATGCTGAAAAAGCAGCTTGAAGAAAACATGTAAGTCTGATTCAGTCTCATTTAATATTTAGTTAAAAGTCTAGACTTCATAATTATTTGTGGTTATAATTACTTTGAGGCTTATACTCAAAAGATTGCTACTGTTACACTTGAAAGAGCAAGTGAAAGGATCCAGGTTATAATTTACTACCTTTATTGACAACTTAGAAAAAGGAATTGATGGACACATAATTATAATGAAGCTATTCAAGGTGAAATAGATTATCAATGCATAGGATACAATGTCATATCAAATGAGAGCTCTGAATGGGTTCAATGAAGCCAATGAAGAGACAATAGAATGGACCTAAATTTTGAAAAAGTAGGACCGCTAACCACAACGGGAAAAGTTACAGGTCAGAGTCCTGCTAGAAACTTAATCTCCCTCTTAGAAAAACAAGGGCAGCATGCCTGTTGCATAGCAACGAAATCTCTTAACCCTCCTGACAAGCTGAGTGGAAGCAAGTGAGGCCTAGCTAAAAGACGGTAGCTAATAACTGCGCCACTTTGAATGTGTGTGATTCTCCACAGTCCTGGAAATACCCCAACATCACACATCAGGCTCTTGAAAGGGTTTATGATGCCTTTTCTGAGTCTCTCATTCCAAGGCTTCAGCCTGTAATTTTTCCAATTCCCAATCACTGAAATTAAAAACTTCAGGACTGCTTTGCTGGCCATGACTGAACTGGTTCAAACCAGTTTGAAGCTCTGTTTCAAAATTTCAAGACTACCATTTAAAAAATTAACTTTACTGAGGCATAATTAATATCCCTCAAAAGTCACCAGTTCCTAAGTAAATATTCATGTTTGTAGTTAGTTGTGGTAAGGCTAGACTGCCAATTTCTTGGGATGCCTCTGAACACCAATACTCTACAATCTTTGAGCAAAATAGCCTAATTGAGACAGTTTTAGCAGGCAAAAAGGTCTAAAGAAGATGCTGACATATATCCATACATAAAAAGGCCAATGATGACTATTTTGTTGAGAAACAAACCTTTTACTATGGATTTTAAACATAATTACCTCATTGAAAAATGCATATTAGCTGTTAGGTAAAAAAGATACCTATGAACACTCTACTTCAACATAAAGGTTATCAAGAGCTACAAAAATTTACCTTTGCTAGTACTTCAGGGGAAACTTCTTCATCTGGAGACCATAATTTTCCATTTTTCTCACCTGTGGACTTTAGAAAATTGAAAAAATTTAACTTTTAGGAAGAAAAAATTAAAATGGTGTGCTTGTTAAATTTTTTATGATAAACAATGCAGTGTTCTGGGAAATCTACGGGAAAGTCACCAAGCAGAATCTTATCTTTGATCAGAATCATGTTCCATAAAGTATGTGTTATTCTATAAAAAGGCCAGTAAATGCCAATTCTGTGGCTTAATTCTTTATTTTCCTTTTAAAGTTCCTGATGCTGAGGTGCAAGACCCCTGAGCCTTTAAGAGGCGTATGGAGGATTTGAATATGTTTGGAATTTGGGGTGAGTTAACATTGACTTGAAGGTCATCTACAATACTCCAAAAGGTAAGACTGATTTTGTCTTCACCCAATAACCCTTTAATTTAGATCTAGGTGATTTTTAATCAGAGGTATGTTTCAGAAATCATTTGGGAAGGCTTTTCAAGATATACATTCCTGGGATCAAAACCCAGAGCTAATGTCAGAACACACACACACACACACACACACAAACACAAACACACATACACACACTCTATTCAGTTTCTAAGTATAATACACGTATCTAATGCCAAAAGCATAATTTACTCAAGTTTATTTTTTTCACACAATATATGATAAAAGAAAATTCTAATGCTCCAGAAAATTCTAAATTGTCATCTATAGGTTAGGATAATAGCATTTGACATATATTTTTTATTGCACGAATCATCTATCTCATATTTTCATTTTTTTCTCTGTTGAATGCCCTTACATTCCAGTAATATCTACCCAGAAGTCAAAAATTCATTCCAGTAATATCTACCCAGAAGTCAAAAAGTCAAATTTAATGAAATAAAATAAATAAGCAAAATGTAGAATAATTTAAAGGACAAGAAACTTATATAATGAAGAAGCAGACATTTTCTTTTCTGTGACAAATGAAGATATATAAACATATAAAATGAAGATGTATAAAGTCTGAATGTCATAGCTCTAAATTTAATTAAATGAGAAACTTACCCTGTCATTCATTAGCAGATCTTTCACAATAAAATTTGCTACTACAGATTTCATTGGGGACGCAAACTGATCTGGTGCTAACATAGAAATGTGGCCCAAAGAAACTAATGGAGTTATAAGTTGTTCTGGTACATCAGCATTCAGACTCCTACTGAGTGGCTACAAAAATGAAATAGACAAAATAACCAGTTTGTTTTATAAATATGTAGACATTCTACTGAAACAGTGAATATTTCTGAGTTTTCTGAATTTAGAATGGCCAAGTCAGTCTATTCTAGTGATATTATCATAGTAACTTCAACCACATCACTTAATTCTTATTTCACCTACTGAAATATAAGATGGAAAGGATAAACATAGGTAAAAAGACACACACACACACATGAAAAGCAGAAGGAAAAGCAAAGAGGAGAAGTAGATTATTATATGCCACCATTTCTGCTTCACAGAAATCAGCATTATTTTTAAGCTTTCTACAATAGGTCTGCTACATTGATTGGTTTCTTATCCTTTGAGGCACTTTAAAATGACCTTGAGCCATAGAAAATAAAGTTTACTAGGTTTGTTTATATGGTATTCAATTTATACCAGAGAACTATTCTAGAAGCAGAATGAGGCTGAAGATTATATGCAAGGAAAGAGAAACTAGAATTAACTTCCAGATCGAGTTGTCAGGTAACTGAGTTTTTCAAAGTCATCTACTTAACACTTGCTAAGCCTAAAATTAAGGCAAAATGTCCTAATACAGATCTTTCAATATAAACTAATTGAACATATGACTTAAAGGCTTGGAATATGGTGCTGACTAAGAAATATATGGAGCTCTGGTAGCATAGTGTCTAAGGCACTTGACTGCTAACCAGAAGGCTGGCGGTTCAAACCCACCAGCCACTCCTCGGAAGGAAGGTGGGGCAATCCTACTTCCGTAGTGATACTGCCTCGGAAACCCAAGGAGGGGTCACTATGAGTCGGGGCCGACTTGATGGCAAACAACAACGACAACAAAGAAATATATGGTTCATGCTCTCATGGAATTTAAATTTAAATTAGAAAGGCTAAATAATTCTCACTTCAACTTTCATCAAACCACAACACTTAAAAAATAAAGACCAATACACACACATCCAGTCAAATATACCTCAAAAATCTGTGCAAGCTGCACTTCTTTATTTGTGAATATGGCATGTATACAGTGCACAGCCTGTTTTGCTTGGTGTGGAGTACCTCTCTTTGCTTTTTGATGTAAAATGGGAATTAGAGTCCTGCAAAAAAATACCAATAGTTTAAAAAAAACAACAACAACCCCCCCCCCCAAACCACAGGTAGTTCCTTTGGTTGTCTCCTTTGTTATCTCCCTTAAATGTATGAATGGATGCCAGTGGCAGCTTCTCTCAAAAATGATCTGATCAATAGAAAGATTTAACACTCCCTGTTTGCTCTTCAATACAATTTAATAAATACCATGCCTCAAGAAAAAAGTTACTTAAGGAGACGATTTTCATTTTAAAGCTACCTCATGAGGATGGAGAAAAAACAAACAAGTCAACTTCAATTTATAATCTAAAACTCACTCCACTATTTCTCATATTTATCTTCTAAATGGCCAGTTTTCTATGAGAAAGAAAATCAAAAAAGTAATTTCTTGAGGCCATATTTATAGTTTTTCACTTTCCTTTTATAGTGCTGATCAGTTATTTCAAAGTAGCAAAAGCTAAAATGATGACGCCAGTGGAAGAAAGTGTGCAAGGATACAGGTACATATATACTGGTAGAAGGATAATAAAAACATCTAACAAGTATATTGTGTGTGTGCTCCAAGCACTGCGCTGTCCTTTACATGGAGTAATTAAACATATCCTCATAGCCACCCAAAGAAGACTATTTATTATTATAACTATTATACAGATGAAAAAACCAAATGTATAGTCTTAATTTTCTACAGAAAATTAGCTTCTAAATGAAGTTGTCTTGTCCTCTATTCTGTCCTTCTGCAAATGAAAGGGAAATGATAATTCTATGGCTTCCACATTTAGCAAACTTTATTTTTTTTAAATTGTGATTTGGGTGAAAATTTACAGAGCAAATTCACTTTCCATATAGCAGTTCACATACACTTTGTCTCATGACATTGACTACAATTTACCACAATGCAACAGCTCCCCTCCCAATTTCTCCCGATAGTTACCTGCTCCCTGTGTCCATCCCTCCATGCACTCTTGCCCGCCTGAGCTGTCTCCCTGTGCGTAAGCAGCTCTTCTTCTCCCATGATTGTTCTCTCCCAACAGTGTATCTATCTCAGGTGAATGTTCAACTCATATGCCTCTTTTGTTTGGCTGGAAGCCAGAGGTATGAGTTCAATTCCAGACCTGAAGGGCAGCTAGGGCCATAGTCTTAGTGGTTCTACCAGGCTCTATCGGACCAGCAAACCTGGTACCCCCCTCCTTTTTTTTCTCCAAATGATTTTGAGTTTTGTTCCACATTGTTCCCCCTCTCTATCCAGAATCTCCTACAAAGATCCTCTTCCAAGTGGTTGACAGTGGTAGCCGGTCACCATCTAGTTCTTCTCGTCTCATAGTCTTATAGGCTACAGATGGGATGGTGTACCAGTCATTTAGCAAACTTTTTTATTTATCATGAGAAAAAATATACTCACGATCGTATCTGGGGAAGGTCTGTTTCTATTTTGTGTCCTGTATTTCTGAAAATCTGTATAGCAGCTTCTGCCACCTTGTCATCTTCCATTCTCAGGCACTGTAACAGGGACTCATATGTCTCTGCAGAGTGGAACGAGGTAGGATGTGTGAAAGACAGAACCTGGAGGAAAAGATAAAGCTTTAGAAGTACAGACAATGATATTAATCTAAATTTTTTTTTTTGAAAACTATAAACAAAATAAAAAATTGTAAGTTCCTTATCCTAGTTGCACAGAATAGAAGTTACATCTCTCAGCCCACCCCTGCAGTTAGTTGAGGCTATTGTGTGGTAGTTTCCTAAAGACTGCTGTTCTTATTCTCCTCTTTTCTCTATTTTGCTCTTGGAATGTATAAAATATAGCTGCTTTCTTGGAGTGTGATATTAAAATATTAATAATCATACCATTTTATTGGTATTAGGTGAGCTCTGGCAGTGTAGTGCTTAACACACTTGACTGCTAACCAGAAGGCTGGTGATTCAAACCCACCAGCCACTCCTCGGAAGGAAGGTTGGGCAATCTACTTCTGTAGAGATACTGCCTCAGAAACGCAAGGAAGGGTTTATATGAGTTGGGTCTGACTCGACAGCACATAACAACAACAACCATTTTATTAATATAAATAAACGTAAGAACATTTATTCAACACAAAAACTCCAAACTTAATAGCAATTACCTTTGTATGATGTGTACAAAATGCTTACTGTGAGTATTACTTGACTGGTAAAAATATTCTACAAGGAAATATTTTAAGTTAAATCCATCATACACACACAAATACTACTAATAAAGAAGTCATTCAAATGAACTTTTAATTATAATAAAAAATACAGGTATGTGTTGCTTAATGTGCATGATATGTTCTGTGAAATATGATGTTATACAATGTGGATTTTGTGCGAACAACATATTACATACAAGCAATCCCTATATAATCTGTAATAAAATCCCTGTAAAGCCTATTGTATTAACACCTTATGGGAGCTGGCTGGACAAAGCCAGAGAGCTGTATCTGCTGGATACAGGAGGCCAGTCTTGCTAGGTGTGTGGCTGGGCCAGGTGGGCACTGTGCCGGCAGCTGGATGAGGACTTTAGGCACATCTAGGTACAGTGGGGGGAAGTACATGAAGGTGCAGAGAAGTGAGGACTGGGTGTATGGAGACTGGCTACAGTATGTTCTTACATATTGATAACTATACTGAATGTAATAGACTGAATGCACAAGTCAAGAAAGAGAGAGAGAGAGTACTAGAATGGTAAGAAAACATAATCCATCAATATTCTGTATACAAGAGACATACCTTAGACATAAAGATGACCAAAAAAAAAAAGCTAAAACTCAAAGGATGAAAAAAGATATAGCAAGCAAATGGCAACCTAAAAGAATGGGAGTGACAGTATTAATTTCTGATAAAACTGACTTAAAAAAAAAAAAAAGTAAAAGAAACAAGGAAGGACATTACAAAATATTTAAAGGGTCATTGCAGCAAGAGGATGTAACCATACTAAATATCTACACACCCAATGAAAGAGCCCCAAAACATATAAATCAAACTTTAACAGAATTGAAAAGAGAAACAGACAATTCCACACTAATAGGAGACTTTGTTACACCATTTTTGATGAAAGACAGAACTACTAGAAAGAAACTCAAGATACAGATCTAAACAACACAACCAACCAACTTGACCTTGCATATGTATACAAAACACTATACTGAATATACACAATATACATTCTTTTCCACCACACATGGAACATACTTCAGAATAGACCGCATGCTGGGCCTCAATAAACTTAAAAACGGAAATATCACAAAGCATCTTTTCAGATCACAATGCTATATAAAATCAGAGATCAGTAACAGGAAGATCAAGGGAAAAAATAAAATGCATGGCAACTGAACAATATCCTGCTTAAAAAGTACTGGGTAGTGGAAGAAATACAAAAAAATTCCTTGACTCAAATAAGAATGAAAACACAACAAAGCAAAATCTTTGGGACACAGCAAAAGCAGTGCTCAGCGACAATTTATAGCAATAAATGCACACGTCAAAAAAGAAGTACCCAAATCAACACCCTAAGCAAACAACTCCAAAAATTAGAATAAGACGAGCAAAAAACAAAGACAAAAACAAAAACACCAAACATACCAAAAATCCTACAGTCACCAGAAGAAAAGAAATAATAAGATTTGAGCAGAAATAAATGAAATTAAGAGAAAGAATCAACAAGATTAGAAGGTGGTTCTCTGAAAGGATTAATAAAATTGGCAAATTGGACAAAGTAAAAGAAGGTGCAAATAAAATGAATAAAAAATGAAACAGTTATGTCACAACAGAGCCAACTGAAATAAAAAGGATAATAACAGAATATTATGAAGAACCGTACTCCAACAAATTTGAAAACCAAGAAGAAATGGACAAATTTGAAAACAAAGAAGAAATGGGCAAATTTCTAGAAACATACTATCTACCCAAACTAACTCAATCTGAGGTAGAAATTTGAACAGATCCATCACAAATCATAAAAAAACTCCCAACCAAAAAAAAAAGTCCTGCCCCAGATGGTTTCACTGGCAAACTCTACCAAACATTCAGAGAAGAGCTGACACCAATTCTAATAAAACTATTCCTTAGCATAGAAAGAATGGACTACTCCCAAACTCCTTCTTTGAAGCAAGCATAATCCTGATATTAAAGCAAAGAAACCACTAAAAAATAAAACTACAGACGAATATCCCTTATGAACATAGACACAAAAATTCTCAACAAAATCTTGGCTAATAGAATCCAGCAAAATATCAAAAGAAAACATGACCAAGTGGGATTCATACCAGGTATGCAAGGATGGTTCAGCATTAGAAAAACAACATAATCCTCCACATAAATAAAATAAAGCAAAAAAGCCCCATGATCATATTCACTAATAAAGTTAAAGCATTTGACAAAATTCAACACCCATTCCTGATAAAAATAGCAAAATGGGAATAGAAGGGAAATTCTTTAACATAATTAAGGGCGTATACACAAAGCCAATAGCCAACACTATTCTCCATCAAGAGACTGAAAGGGAAATAAAAGGTATCCATATTGGCAAAGAAGTAGTAAAACTGTCTGTATTTGCAGATGATATGATCCTATACATGGAAATCCCAGAGACTCAGGAAGAAAACCACTGGAACTAATAGGAGGATTCAGCAAAGTGGCAAGGTACCATATCAACATAAAAAAATCAGTTGGATTCCTCTATAGAACAAATGGAATTCTGAAAAGGAAATCAGGAAAACAATACTATTTATAATACCACCCAAAAGATGAAGTACTTAGGAATAAATCTAACCAGAGACACAAAAAATCTATACAAAGAAAACTACAGTGAGACCTACATAAATAGGAGAATATACCATGCTCATGGATAGAAGGACTTTACTTTGTGAAAATGCCAGTACAACCCAAAGTAATCTACAACTATAATGTTAGGTTGATTCAGATTCCATCATCATTGTTTACAGAGATGGAAAAACTAACCATGAATTTTATATGGAAAGTAAACAGACCCTAGATAAGCAAAGCACTATTAGAGAAGAACAATGTAGAAGGTCTCACAATTCCTGATCTCAAAATCTAATATATAGTCAGGGCAATCAGACCAGTCTGGTACTGGTCATAGATGAACGGAACAGAATCAAGAACCCAGAAGTAAATCCATCCAACTATGGACAGCTGATCTTTGACAAAGGGTTGAAACCCATTTAATGGGGAAGAGATAGTTTCTTTAACAAATGGATGGTGCTGGAAAAACCGGATAGCCATTTGCAGAAAAATGAAACAGGGGCCCTAATATATGGCATAAATACATTATTAAACATAATTTAAAACATACAAACAATATAGCTAGATACCTGGGACCTGGGAGCATAAATGTTTATGCTCATCAAAAGACTTTGCCAAAAAAGTAAAAAGAGAACCTATAAACTGGGGGAAAAAAAACACTTTGGCAATGACATATCATACAAGGGACTAATCTCTTAAATTGATAGAAAATTTCAACACATCAACAACAAAAAAAACCCAAACAATCCAACTAAAAAATGGGCAGAGGTCAGGAAGAGAAACTTCACTAAAGAAGACATTCAGGTGGCTAACAAACACATGAAGAAATGTTTATAATAATTAGCTGTTATGTGCTCTGGTGGCTACTCCTCAGAAACTCAAGGAGGGGTCGCTAGGAGTAGATTAGAGAGATACAAATCAAAATAACAATGAGATATCATCTCACTCCAGCATTAATAGCAAAGTTAAACAAACAAAAAACCCAAAACAAAAAACAAATGCTGGTAAGACTGTAGAGACTAGAATACTCAGATACTGCTGGTGGGACTACAAAATGGTGTCATACTGTGGGAAACAGTATGGTACTTCATTAAAAAACTGGAAATAGAAATACCATATTATCCTGCAATCCCTATATATCCTAGAGAAATAAGAACTTTGACACAAACAAATAAATGCTCACTTATGATCATCACAGCATTATTCACAATAGCAGAAAAGATGTTAACAACCCATTAATGGATGAATGGATAAAACATACACAATGGAATATTACACAATGTTAAAGAATAGTGATGAATCCATGAAACATCTCATAATATGGATGACTTTATGCTGAGTGAAAACAGTTAATTACAAAAGGGCAAATACTGTATGAGACCACTACTGTAAAGTCAAGAAAAAGTTTACATACACAGAAAAAAAATATTCCTGGAAGATTAGCAGGATTGGGAAAGGAAGGGAGAATAAAGCACTGACTAGAAGGAAGACACATATGAACTTGAGTGAAAGGAAAGACAATATACAATAAAGGGGAGATTACCACACAATGATCAGGTAAAGGAAGACACTGGGAGGAACGCAAGAGTTAAAGACAACAAAGGTAAATACTATTATATATACAATCTTTCAGTAACAGTAATAACTATAATCTGTGCGTGTTGACTCATGAGATAGACACTCAAGCTGAACAGGGGTGGGAGGGCAAATGGGAGTATAATATGAACATATATAGGATTGACAGGGGATATTTCTACATATATATTTACATGTGCTTGAAATATATCCATGAATATATAGAGAGCATACAGAGGGCAAAATTATAAAAACTGCTTAGGCATAACCAAACACTTTCAGGGAATGAGTTGTTGGGTCTAGGGGCTCACAATCATAGTCTTGGGGAACACCAAGGTTGTGGTAGTTAAGTTGGTGTATCAATTTGGCTGGGCCTGGTGGAATGGCTGGGCAGCTGGATTCCCCATGATGAGACTGGTAATCAACTCCATGGTGGAATTTACTGTGAGCAGCTCAGTAGCTGCCTTAGGGATGTGGTCTGCTTCCTGTATACGAGGAGAAGCCTTGGGCAACAAGTTTCTAGCTTATGGCACACTTGAACCCTGCATCTAGCCAAGTCATTGTTCAGCAGCCTGCGATACTCTGCCGACCCTGGGACTTTTAATGGACTTGAATTAATGGCCTGTCATATGGTTTGGTAATATCAGGATTGTGCCTTATTACTTGTCAACCTTGGACTTGTCAGCCTCAGCAGCTAGCAGCCGAGTGAAGAAAAGCCTCCAGCTTCACTGGGCCAGGAGCAGGAGGCAGAGGTAAAGGCCCAAGGTTGAGGGGCTTTCACCCAGCCCTGAGAGCCTGGCACTTTGAATTCAGACTTAAAGCCTTCAACTGTAAGAATAAACTCCTGTTTGTTAAGGCCATCCCACCATTTGTGGTATATTCCTGTCAGAATGGCACTAGGTAACCAAAACAAAGGTCAACTGCCAATAATATAGTCTGTAACGACAATGGTCTACTATCCTACTTTGGTTAGGAGTAACTGGGGTCTTAAAAGATTCTAAGTGGCCATCTAAGGTGCAACTATAGATCTTTCCCAGTCTGGAGCAAAGAAGAGTGAAGAAAATCAAGGATGCAAGGGAACAATTAGTCCAAAGGACTAAAGGACCATGTGAGCCCCTGCCACCATGACCCTGAGACCAGAAGAACTAGATGGTGCATGGCTACCACTGCTGACTGCTCTGAAAAGGACTGCAATAGAAGGTCCCAGATAGACTGCGAAAAAACTGTGGAACAAAATTAAAAAATATTGAACGAAATTCAAAATTATTAAAAATATTAAATATTACTAGTTTGATAAAGATTAGCAGAACCCTGAGACAATGGCCCTTAGACAACCTTCAAGCCTTAGACAACCTTCAATGAATTCAGCCAAATAATAGTGATTGTTATAATGAATGAGTTGTTGGGTCTAAGGGCTCACAATCATAGTCTTGGAGAATACCAAGGTTGTGGTAGTTATAATAATGTGAACAATAGTACCAAGAGGTACACACTTCTTAGAACAACCAACAACGCAAGATCAAAAGGGCAGCATTTGTCTAGGGATAAAGCTCAGAAGGCAGGAAGGGAAAGGGAAGAAGGATGAATGGAAATGGTAAACACAGGGAGGAGGTGGGAAGAGTGCTGTTAAGATGTGAGGATTGCGATAATTGTTAAGAAGTAAAATGTGTACAAGTGTTGAATAGAGAACTAATTTGCTCAGTAAACTTTCACCTCATTCACACACACACACACAAAAGAAACATTTATGTGACAGTAGGAGATGTGGAGATGTATTTTTGTTTTTTGAGGGAAAAAAAAACACAATGAAAAAGAAAAAAAATCAACAAACCACTGGCCAAAAAAGAGAAGATGCAAATAACCAAAATAAGAATTAAAACTGGAAATACTACAACAGATCCAACTGAGATAAAGAGGACTGTAACATAATACTATGAAAAATCATATTCCAACAAATTTGAAAACCCAAAAGAAATGGACAAATTCCTAGAAACATACTACACCTACCTAACCAAAATAAAGATAGAAAATCTAAACCAAACCCTAAAGACAGATTGAACATATGATAAACTTCCACCAACAAAAAATTGCTGCAGCCCAGATAGCTTCAATGGTGAATTTTACCAACAATTCAGGAAGAATTGATACCAATTCTACCCAAACTCTTCCAAAACAAGGAAAAGAAAGTAATACACCCTAACTCATTCTACAAAGCCAGCATTACTCTGATACCAAAGCCTTGTTAAACCCTCATGAAAAAAGAAAATTACTGACCAATATTCATCATAAAATAAACACAAAAATTCTCAGCAAACAGAATTCAATAATATATTAAAAAAATCAAAGGAGCTCTGGTAGCACAGTGACTAAGGCATCTGACTGCTAACCAGAAGGTTGGTATTTCAAACCCACTGGCCATTCTGAGAAAGCAAGACTGGGCAACCTACTTCTGTAAAAATTTACCACCTCAGAAACCCAAAGAGGGTCTCTATGAGTAGAAATCGACTTTCTGGCAGTGGCTAAGGTTTGGTTTTGGTATTAAGAAAATCAAACAACATGGTCAAGTGGGATTAATATCAGGAATGCAAGGGTGGTTCAACATGAGAAAATCAATCAGTGTAAATCACCACATAAATTAAACAAATGAAAAGAATCACAAGATCATCTTAATTGATGAAGAAAAGGCATTTGATAAAATGCTGATAAGAACTCTCAGCAAAATAAGATAGAAGGGAAATTCCTCAACATAATTAAGGGAAAATAGGGAAAACCAACAGCCAACATTATGCTCAACGGAGAAAGACTGAGAACCTTCCCTTTGAGAACAGGAAAGCGACAAAGATGGTCATTATCACCACTCTTAGTCAATATTGTATGCAAAGTCCTAGCCAGACCAATTAGGCAAGAAAGAGAAATGAAGGACAACCAATTTTGAAAGAAAGAATAAAAACTAACTATATTTGCAGGTGACATGATCCTATACATACAAAATCTCAGAGATTCCAGAAGATACCTACAGAATCAAACAGAAGAATTCAGCAAAGTGGAATGGTACAAAGTCAACATATAAAAATGAGTTGGTTTGCTTCACATTAACAAAGTGAACTCTGTGAAGGCAATCAAGAAAATAATACCATTTACAATGTTCTTCCAAATGTAAAATACCTAGGAAAAAATGTAATCAATGATGTAAAAAAGACCTATATAATGAAAACTATAAACAGGATTAGAAGAAACTAAAAGAAACCTACATAAATAGAGTAACATTTTGTGTTCGTGGATTAGAAGATGTAACATTGTAAAAATGTCAAAATTACAAAAAGAAATCCATAAATATACAGGTAGTCCTTGACCTATACAATATTTGAGTTACAATGAATTGCACTTATGATCCAGAATCTTCAATAGGTAGTTGTTACTGCAACTGACAAAAAGCAAAAGTTGTCCAACTCTTCTTCATTATGGAAGTACATTTTTAATTATTTGTATAATTTTTATGTGTATATATATTAAAATATATCTGTAAGCTTACATACAATGTTTCCAATCCCAAAGACAAATAAAAATCACATTTATAAGAATACTGATAATGAAGGGTAATAATGAAAACTAAACAAACAAACAAACAAAAAAGCCATCGATAAAGAAACCTGTTGTAAACTGGAGACTACATACAATGCCATACCAACCAAAAATCCAGCATTCTTTACTGAGATGGAAAAACTAATTACCAACTTAATATGGAAATGAAAGAGGTCCTTAAAACCAAAGTAATATTGAAGATGAACAAAGTAGGAGGCCTCATATCTCCTGATCTCAAAACACACTGCACAGCCACAGTAATAAAAACAGCCTGGTACTGGTTCAAAGAAAGACACAAAGATCAATGGAATAGACCCGAGATCCCAGAAATAAATCTATCCACGGGCAGCATATATTTGATACAGGGTTAAATTCCATTAAGTAGGGAATAAACAGTTTCTTTAACAAATGGTGCTGGCAAAACTAGAAATGCATTTGCAGAAAAATGAAATAGGATCCAAATCTCACATTCTACACAAAACTAACCCAAAATGGATCAAAGACCTAAATGGTAACGGTAATGTATAAATGTCCTGGAAGATAACACAGGGAAAAAACTATGGGATCTATTTTTTTTTCTTTAAGGAAATGGTTATGAAACACAACTACAAATGAACAAACAGCGGAAGACAAATTAGACAACTAAGACCTCCTTAATATTAAATACTTATGCTCATCAAAAGACTTTATCAGTAGAGTAAAAAGAGAACCTACAGAGTGGGGAAAAAAATCTTTGGGAATGACATACCTGTTAAGGGTTTAACCTCTAAAATATACAGCAAACGTCAACAACTCAACAACAAAGAGACAAAAACTCCCATCAAAAAATTAGCAAAGGACATGAATAGATATTTCACATAGGAGGTCATTTAACTGGCAAAAAACACATGAAAAGGTGTTTGCAATCATTTGCCATTGTTGTTGTTGTTAGGTGCTGAACAGTCAGCTTTGACTCATAGGGGGGACCCTATGTACAACAGAATGAAACACACCCCGGTCCTGCATCATCCTCACAATCCTTGCTGTGCTTGAGCCCATCTTCATAGCCACTGTGTCAATCCATCTTGTTGAAGGTCTTCCCCTCCTTTACTGACCCTCTATTTTACCAAGCATGATATCCTTCTCTCCAGGGATTGATCCCTTCTGAAAATATGAACCAAGTAGGTGATATGAACCCTGGTCATTCTTGCTTCTAAGAATATTCTGACTGCACTTATTCCAGGACAGATTTATTCCATCTTCTGGAAGTCCAAGGTGTTTTCAGTATCCTTTGTTAACATCATAATTAAAATCTATCAATACTTCTTTGGTCTTCCTTATTCATTGTTCAGCTTTAACATGTACATGAAGCAACTGAAATACCACGCCTTGGGTTAGGTACACCCTAGTCTTCTACGTGACACTTCTGTCCAGTGCAATGATAATGTTTGACTTCTTAACTGCTGAAGTCATGGTTATTAACTGTGGACCCAAGTAAAATGAAAGCTTCACTCCTTTTTCCATTCATCATGATGCAGCTTATTGGGCTAGTTGTAAGGATTTTTGTTTTCTTTATGTCGAGTCATTTGTAATCTCTAATCTTCATCAGTAAGTGCTTCAAGCCTTCTTCACTCTCAGCAAGCAAGGCTGTGTCATCTGCATATTGCAGATTGCTACTAAGTCTTCCTCCAATCCTGATACCCAGGTTCTTCATATAGTCCAGCTTCTTGCATTACTTGCTCAGCACACAGACTGAATAAGTATGGTGAAAAAAATACAACCTTGATGCACACATTTCCTGATTTTTAACCATGCAGTATACCCTAGTTCTGTTCGAATGACAGTTTCTTGATCTATGTACAGGTTCCTCATGAGCATAATTAAGTGTTCTGGAATTCCCGTTTTTCGTAATTTTATGCATAATTTGTTATGACTCACACAGTCAAATGCCTTTGCATAGTGAACAAAACATGGATAAAGATTTTTCTGGTATTCTTTGCCTTCAGCCAAGATCCATCTGATATCAGTAATAATATCTTTCTTCCCATGTCCTCTTCTGAATCCTGCTTGAATTTCTGGAAGTTCCCTGTGGATGTATTGCTGCAGCCACTGTTGAATTATCATCAGCAAAATTTTAATTTCATGTGACATTAATGATATCATTCGATAATTTCCACATTCTGTTGGATCACCTTTCTTTGTAATGGGCACAAATATGGATCTCTTCCAGTTAGTTGGCTAGGCAGCTGCCTTCCAAATTACTTGGCTTAAATGAGTAAGTGCTTCCAGTGATGAATCTGTTTGGTGAGACATCTCAATGGGTATTCTGGCAATTCCTAGAGGCTTATTTTTTGCCAATACCTCCAGTGCACCTTCGACTTCTTCCTTCAAATACCATCTATTCTTGATCATATGCTACCTCCTGAAATCACTGAACACTGACCAATTCTTTTTGGTACCAAAAAACAAGCAAACAAAATAAAACTCACTGCCACTGAGTCATTTCTGACTCATGGTGACACAATAGGATAGAGTATAACTGTCCCATGGAGTTTCCAAGATGGTGTATCATTATGGAAGCAGACTCATTTTTCTCCCAGACTGGCAGGTTATGTTCACACTGCCAAATGTTTGTTTAGCAGCTGAATGCCTTAACAGCTGCATCACCAGAGCTCCTTTTTGGTACAGTGATTGTACATTTGTTTCATGTTTTTGATGCTTCCCATATCATTCAATACATTCCCCTTTAATATCTCAACTCAGGGCTTGAATATTTTCTTCAGCTTCAGAAATGTCGAGTGTTCTTTCCATGTGGTTTTTCTAATTCCAGGTCTTTGCACATTTTATTATAATACTTTACGTTGTCTTCTAGAGCCACCATTTGAAATCTGCTGGTCAGTGCTTTTATACCTTCAATTTGCTTTAGCTACTCTCCATTCAGGGAGCTCTGGTAGCATAGTGGCTAAGACACTTTGCCTGCTAACCAGACGGCTGGCGGTTCAAACCCACCAGCCACTCCTCGGAAGGAAGGTTGGGCAATCCTACTTCCGT
>NW_006921763.1:1095270-1099792 GCF_000298275.1 Orycteropus afer afer
GTTGTAAGACAAGACCATTCCCTGGAGAAGGATGTCATGCTTGGTAGGGTGGAGGGTCGACGAAAGAGGGGGAGGCCTTCAACGAGATGGATTGACGTGGTGGCTACGATGATGGGCTCAAGTATAGCAAGGATTGTGGGGCTGGCGTGGGATTGGGCAGAGTTTTGTTCTGCTGTGCATGGGGTCGCTATGAGTCGGAAATGACTCAACGGCACTTAACAACAACAACAGTAACAAAAAGCAAAATATAACATGCAATTACAAAAATACATACAGAGGCATATAAGTATTGAGTATGAGTGTGTGTACGCATGTGTGTATAGCCATAAACAACAATAACAAAAACTCACTGCCTTCAAGTCAGTATGAGTCATAGCGACCCCTCCTTGGGTTTGAACAGCCAGCCTTCTGGTTAGCAGTCAAATGCCTTAGGTACTATGCCACCAGAACTCCCCATACAACAAACCAATTAGGGAAACATAGTTATGGATGTTGTTTTTAGGTGTCATTGACTCATCTCTGAATCATAGTGACCCTATGCACAGCAGAACGAAACACTGCCCAGTCCTATGCCAGCCTCACAATCCTTGCTACACCTGAGCCCTTCATTGCAGCAACTGTGTCAATCCACCTTGTTGATGGTCTTCCCCTGCCTCGTTGACCCTCCACTTTACCAAGCATGATATCCTTCTCCAGAGAATGGTCCCTTCTGACAACATGACCAAATTAGGTGACATGAAGTCTGGCTACTCTTGCTTCCAAGGAGCATTCTGGCTACACTTCTTCCAGGACAGATTTGTTAGTTCTTCTGGCAGTCCATGGTACTTTCAGTATTCTTTGGAACAGCACAACTCAAAAGCATTGACTCTTCTTTGGACTTCCTTATTCATTGTCCAGCTCTCACATGCATATGAGGTGACTGAAAATACCATGGCTTGGGTTGGGTGCACCTTAAAGATGTTTTCAAGGAGACATCTTTGCGCTTCAGCACTTGAAAGAGGTCTTTTGCAGTAGATTTACCCAATGGAATACATCGTCTGATTCCTTGACTGCTACTTCCATTGGTGTTGATTGTAGAACCAAGTAATATGAACTCTTTGACAACTTCAATTTTTACTCCATTTATCGTGAAGCTGTTTATTGGACCAGTTGTGAGGATTTTTCTTTTTTTTTTTAACATCGAGATGTACAGATTGTAGTCTTTAATCTTCATAAGTAAGTGCTTCAAGTCTTTCTCACTTTCAGCAAGCAAAGTTGTGTCGTCTGCATATAGCAGGTTGTTAATGAGTTTTCCTTCAATCTGGATGCCACATTCTTCTTCATATAATCCACCTTCTTGGATTATTTGCTCAGCATACAAGTTGAATATGTAAGGTGAAAGGATTCAACCTTGACATGTTCCCTTCTTGATTTTGAACCATGCAGTATCCCCTTATTCTGTTTGAATGACAGCCTCCTGATCTTTGTACAGGTTCCTCGTGGGTACAATCAAGTGTTCTGGAATTTCCATTCTTCTCAATGTTACCCATAATTTGTTATAATCCACACAATTGAACGCTTTTGCATAGTTGATAAAACATAAGTAAACATCTTTCTGGTTGCGGTGTAGTAAATTACTTAGTGTGGCTTTTCTACCCATAAGTCTTTGTAAACTCCAAGGTGGGATTTTCTATGAGCAACTGAGCAGCCACTGATTGCTGAAGCTATCCACCTGGGTTATTTCTGTTGGGAGTGGCACAATACAATGTTCTGGGAGGTGCCCACTCTCTGTCACGTGCTTAGAGCTCGGATGCTGTGATTGGCTAGTTTGACCACCCTTCCGGGCTCAAAAGGAGGCCTCCTGGAAGCAGAACTCTCTCTGACTGCTGGCAGAGGAAGACGTTCTGCTGAAAGAGACAGGCGCTCCTGAAAGAGACATGTGCTGCTGGGAAAGAGATGCAAGAGACACGCATTGCTGAGTGAGACACCAAGGGACCAGCACTGCTGGGAAAGAGACTGTGAGAAATTGTTGGCTGAGGGATGGTGGGCTGGAAAGAGAGACTGAGCATTTTTCCTGAACTCAAATTGTAGCCTGGTGCTTCCCTAATAAACCTCATAATCTGTGAGTTCTATGTGGCCACTGCAGCGAATTATGACCCCAGGAGAGAGGTGGTGGTGCTTTGGGAGGAACGGTTGGAGAAAGGGCTGGAGGGAGGCAGCATGTCTGGCCTTGTAGGAATAGGCCTTGGGTTGCTGCTAGTAATCCTGTCTTCCTCTTGTAGGGTTAGAGGAGGTCAGAACATGTGGCCTCCTTGTCGTTTTTGCACTGGTATTCTCTGCTTTGAGCCAAGATCTATATGACATCAGCAATGTTATCCCTCGTTCCACGTCCTATTCTGAATCCAGATTGCATTTGTGGAAAGTCTCTGTCAATATACTGCTGTAATGGTTTTTGAATTATCCTCAGTAAGATTTTTACTTGCATGCAATATAAATGATATAGCTCGATAATTTCCACATTGTGTGGGACCACTTTTCTTTAGAATGGGTACAAATATGGATCTCTTCCAGTCAGTTGGCCAGGTAGCTGTCTTCCAAATCTCTTGGCATAGCTGAGTGAGTGCTTTCAGTACAGCATCCGATTGTAAAACATCTCAATGGCTATTCTGTCAATTTCTGGAGCCTTGTTCTTCACCAATTCCTTCAGTGCAGCTTTGAATTCTCCCTTCAATACCATTGGTTCTTAATCATATGCCAACTCCTGAAATGGATGACATCGACTAATCCTTTTTGGTACAGTGACTCTGTGTATTGCTTCCATCTTCTTTTGATGTTTCCTGCATCATTCAATATTTTCTCCATAGAATCTTTTAATATTGCAACTTGAGGCTTACATTTTTTCCTCAGTTCAGGTTGAGGAATGGTGAGTGTGTTCTTTCCTTTTGGTTTGCTAACTCCAGACCTTCGCACATTTCATTATAGTAATTGGCTTCTCACGCTGCTGTTTGAAATCTTCTGTTCAGCTCTTTTGTTTTGCCATTTCTTCTATTTGCTTTAGCTAGTCTCCGCTCAAGGGCAAGTTTCAGAGTCTCTTCAGACATCTATTTTGGTCTTTTCATCCTTTCCTGTCTTTTTAATGACCTCTTGCTGTCTTCATGGATGATATACTTGATTTCATCCCACAATTCCTCTGGTTTTCAGTCACTGGTGTTCAATGCAACAAATCTATTCCTTAGATAGTCCCTAAATTCAGGAGAGATATTATCAAGGTCACACTTTGGCTCTCGTGAAGTTGTTTTAATTGTATTGAACTTCAACTTGAACTTGTACATAGCAGTTGATGGTCGATTCCACAATCAGCTCCTGGCCTTGTTTTGGGTGAAGATATTGAACTTCTCCATAGCCTCTTGCCAAAGATATAGTCAATCAGATTTCTGTGTATTCCTTCTCGTTAAGTCTACATGGAAAACCATTGTTTATGTTACTGGGAAAAGGTATTTGCAATAAGTAAGTCATTGGTCTTGAAAAATTCTATCATGCGATCTCCAGCATTATTTCTATCACCAAGGCTGTATTTTCCAGCTACCAGTAACTCTTCTTTGTTTCCAACTTTCACATTCCAGTCACCAGTGATAATCTTGATCACATATTTGGTCAATTTCAGACTGTGGATTTTGGTAAAAAACTTCAATTTCCTCATCTGTGTTTTTGGTAGTTGGTGAATAGATTTGAATGGCAGTAATATTAACTGGATAGACAAGGAGTCAGCCGCAGGGATACAGGTGTGGAGAGTGAACCCAGACCACGCCCCAAAGCAGCAGGGCTGGAGAGCGGGAGAAAGGAGAGGAAAAGACCCAGGGACCTGGACAGATGAGGAGTGAGCTGCAGGGATCCAGATGAGGAGAGGGAACCCAGGCACACCCAAAGAAGCATGTTGGGAGAGTGGGAGAAAGGAGAGGAAAAGGCCCAGGGACCAGGACAGACGAGGAGTCAGCCACAGGGATCCAGGGGAAGACAGAGAACCCAGGCCACACCCCAAAGTGGCAGGGTGGGAGAACAGAAAAGAGGAGAGGAATAGGCCCGGGACTGGGACTGAGTGAGGAATCAGCTGCAGGATCCAGGTAAAGGTGGTACGAGAGGTTTCCAACAGGGAGACAAATGTGTTGATGTGAGTCTTGAGGCTGAGCCACTGGTATTTCAAAGCCAGCAGGGTGTACATGGTGCACAGGTATCAGCCCAGTTTACAGACTGAGACAGACTAGGAAGAAGGAAGAGGCCATCTAGTTCACAACGAATTGGCCAGAGAAAACTTTATAAATAGCAAAGAAACACTGATACATTACCGCACAATTTATGAATAGTCCAGATAGGTTAGAAGGCTCTCAAAATAGGACTGGGAAAGAGCTGCATCATCAGAGTAAACCCAGTATTACTTATATGGATAAGATAAAGCTTTCGAGACCTCCAATTGGGGCACCACTCAAATTGAGGAGAAACAGCTGCAGACATCCATTAATCATCAGAACATGGAATGTATGAAGTA
>NW_006921763.1:1102702-1104629 GCF_000298275.1 Orycteropus afer afer
TCCTTGCAGGCATATGGATTTTATCCTATCACTGATAGCGTTGTGCTTCAGGACAGATCTTGAAGCAGTCTTTGTCCATTCCTCTTAATTTGAAATTCCTCACATAGAAGATCATACATACGGTTGTTTGATTCAAAATGGCCAAAACTAGTCCATTTCAGCTCACTAATGACTAGGGTATCGATCTTTATGAGTTCCACTTCATTTCTGAGAACTTCAAATTTTCCTAGATTCATACATTGCACATTCCATGTTCTAATTATTAATGGATGTTCGCAGCTGTTTGTGTTCATCTTGAGTTGTGGCACATCAGCCAATGGAGGTCCCTAAAGCTTTACTCTATGCATATCGTTAAGGTCATCTCTACTCTGAGGAGTCAGCTCTTCCCCAGTCAAATTTTGAGTGTCTTTTGACCTGATGGGCTCACCTTCCAGTACTATATCAGACAATGTTTCAGGGCTATTCATAATGTTTTCCAGTAATAAATCAGACAGTGTTTAACTACTATTTATAAGGTTTTCACTGGCTAATGTTTGAGAAGTTGATGACCTCTTCTTCTGAGTCTGTCATAGTCTGGAATCTCCACTGAAACCTGTCTTCCATGGATAATCCTGCTGGCATTTTTAATACTGGTGACAAGCCTCCAACCTCACAGCAACATGTAAGCTACCACGACAATAAACTGACAGATAAGTTCGTCTTCCTTAGTTGTTACTAACCCCTCTGCTCCTGCCTACCTTGAGCCCTAGCCTTAAAACAGAGCCACCCCCAAGCGAAAGTAGCCCCTGAGTCCCGCGCACACCTACCTTGGACCCTGGCCATAAAATAGAGCCACCTGAGCGAAAAGCAGCCTCCGAGGTCCTCGCCCCCCTACTTTGAGCCCTGGCCTTAAAATAGAGCTGCCCACTCAGTTATGGATACTTCTTAGATATAACCAAACACCTTGCAAGATTTATTTTCTGGGTTTAAAGGATTAGAACCATTGTCTCTTTGGACAGTTCACGTAATTGGCCTAATATAGTTTATAAAGTATATGTTCTACGTCCCAATGTCGTGGTAGTGTCTGGGTCTTAAAAACTTGTGAGCAAGTATCTAAGATACAACTCTTGGTATCTGATGGTCTGGAACAAGAGTGAAAAGGAACCAGATTGACAGAAGAAAACAATCTACAGGAAAACCTTATTTTTATGCAACATGTACCCTCTTTGTAAATGCGCTATGCTAATTATTATTATTATTATTTTTAACAGCAACATGTAAAACAACTGGCTTAGTGGTACTTATTAAAACACTTTTAAGGAAAATCAAAGATTCATGGAAACAATTAATCCAAGCAACTAGTACACCATGTAATCTTCAGCCTATACGACTACTAGACCAGAAGAACTAAATGGTGCTCGGCTACCACTGTCAACCACTGTAAGGGGGATCTGTGTAGGAGATCCTGGATTGTTGTTGTTATTTGACGTTGAGTCGCCCCCGACTCATAGCGACCCCTCCTTGGGTTTCCGAGGCAGTATCACTATGGAAGTAGGATTGCCCAACCTTCCTTCCGAGAGGAGATCCTGGATAGAGAAGGAAAACGATGTGGAACAAAAGTAAAAAGCATTTTGAAAAAAAAAAAAGGGGGGGGACTGGGTTTGCTGGTCCGATGGAGCCTGGTGGAGCCACTGAAGCGATGGCCCCTAGCTGGCCTTCAGGTCTGGAACTGAACACACACCTGTGGTTTCCAGCCAAACAAAAGACAGGCATATGAGTTGAACATTTACCTGAGGAAGATACACTCCTTGGAGAGAACAATCATTGAGGAAGAAGGGCTGCTTATGCATAGGGAGACAGCTCAGGGGGCAGGAGTGCATGGAGGGATGGACACAGGGAAGAGGTAACTACCAGGAGGAAGTGGGAGGGGAGCTGTTGCATTGTGGTT
>NW_006921763.1:1105742-1106801 GCF_000298275.1 Orycteropus afer afer
AGGTGGAACAATGTTTTGTATAGTATGTTATGCCAATTGAGCTTGATGTCCCCTGCGACTATGGTCCCAAGCCCGCAGGATCAACTACGCTTTAAATTTTGAACTGAAATTATCCCTCAAGGTCACCTGTTAGCTAAATAAAATATCAATTCATAAAACAATTCATAAAACCCAGGAATAATCAACTCTCTTAAAAGAGCATCTATATGTGACCAAATGGTCAAAAACTAAAGCAAAGATGAGGCAGTAAGGACTTAGTTCTGGCAAGATGGCAGACTAGGCAGAAAGACTGCACAGATCCTCTTCAACAAAAAAAAGGGAAACCAATTAACACAGACACAGAAGATAATCTTGGACCCCTGAGCCTTGAAGGGGAGGATAGAGAAGTCGACTAAACCCCAACTAGCAGAAGAATTTGCATGAAAATACCAAAAAAGGAGACATATGGAGCTGCAGTCTGGCAGCAATCCTGAGTGATTCTGACAGCACAAACAGCTTGGAGATTCCCGAGTGTTGGTAGGACCTAAGAATTAACCTAAAAATCAGCCCTGCTAGCCAGGGATCGCACAGAGGACTGCTCTGGTGGCTGGGGAATAAACGAAGAAGGTGAAGAGAAAGGCGGGCTGAGTTGTGGACTCTTGCCGGTCAGAAGGCTGCTGCCATTTTGAAGGTTTTAAAGCGGCTTGACTACTTTGGATATTTAAAGAGAGAGCGCACTTGTACATTCCTGGGGCCTGAAAACACTTCTGTTTTCCAGCAACCCCAAGGTCACTCCGGACCTGCAAGACTGAAAAGGTACCACATTCCTCTTGTTACTCTTATAGCCCACATCGGCTTGGTGAATGGAGGTGTGGACATCCCCCACTCCTACCTACCTACTGGGCCCACAGGAACTAGATCACAGTCTGTGTGCTCAGACGGAGCCTGGGTGCCCTGCCCCGTCCTCCACAGATTTTTTTTTCCTTTCTTTCTCGCTTTCTTTTTTCTGGTGATTAGTTTGCTTTTCTTTGTCTGTTTTAAAACAACTATTATTATTAATATGGGGTCCTAGTTTTCAGC
>NW_006921763.1:1111511-1146093 GCF_000298275.1 Orycteropus afer afer
ATGGAGAAGAAGTGGGAGGGGAGCTGTTGCATTGTGGTAAACTCTGGTCAATGTCATGAGACAAAGTATATGTGAACTGCTGTATGGAAAGTGAATTTGTTCTGTAAACCTTCACCCAAATCACACACACAAAAAAAAGATGAGACAGTAAAAGGGTAGAGAAATTAGAGTACTGGAAATGATATAATCAGAATGGAAAGAATCAGAATGATGACAAATTGTGAAAAATGTAACTAATATCACAGAATAATTTGTGAAAAAATTGTTATATGGGAACCTAATTGCTGTGAAAATTTTCACCTTAAACACAATAAATAACACAGTAAAATATTATTTTTTAAAAAACTCAAAACATTATTTTTATAAAATACGATTTATAGTATAGTTTTTAATCTTTTGAGTAGTTCCTTTCCAAATAAACCTGACTTTTGCATACTCTGAATAGAATGTGAAACTATGATTTTGAAGAAATTCGTGGATACAAAAATTGTTTTAAAACTACCTTAAGAAGTTCAAGTCCTGAACGAATGGCAGTATCTGGACTTACACCCTCCTCTTCATCATCTGCTGTTCCCTCTATGGATTTATTCATCAATTTTACTAGTGCACTATTAAAATAAGAAAATTTGAATTAATGACACTTTAGTAATTGTATCTCAATTGCATTGTGACAGAACATATACATAACCAAAATTTCAGATTCAAAGACAGTTTTTTTTAAAAAAAATTATTTTGTGACTTTGCTACTTTGTTCTCTATTTAATATCTGTATTAATTTTTAATTTATTTCACAATACAAACTTTTATTGCTTGTACTTATTTAAATGTTTGCTGCTTCATGAAATATAGTGCCTAAGGCACTTGACTGCTAACCAGAAGGCTGGTGGTTCAAACCCACCAGCCACTCCTCGGACGGAAGGTTGGGTAATCCTACTTTCGTAGTGATACTGCCTCGGAAACCCAAGGAGGGGTCGCTATGAGTCGGGGCCGACTCAACAGCATATAACAACAACAATTTTACTTAACCAATTTAGAAAGCAGGTAAAAAGTAAAAACTATTTCTTACAACCAAAAAAATTACCAAACTGAAAAACAAATACTACAGAAAGTTCAGTAGAATTATATAATGGTTGAAATACAATATTTTTAACTGTGAATAGAAAAATAAAAAGGTAAAAGACAATTCAAATGGATAATAAAAACCAATGGAAAAAACTAAACTTAAAATGACACAACATACTGAAGGCATTTATGTAAATAAGTAGTTACAATAGTCATTTCCTTATATAAAGACAAAATGTACAATTTTAAGTAAAATAAGATGATTTTTGCTAAATGGCCAAGGAGGAATACACTCAAAATAAAATATAAACAGTAATCAAATACATGAACAAAGTTATTTGTGAACTGGACAATTAATCATTGCTAATTAATATATTTAGGAGCTCTGGTAGCATAGTGGCTAAGGCACTTGTCTGCTAACCAGAAGGCTGGCGGTTCAAACCCACCAGCCACTCCACGGAAGGAAGGTTGGGCAATCCTACTTCCGTAGCGATACTGCCTCGGAAACCCAAGGAGGGGTTGCTATGAGTCAGGGCCGACTCGATGGCACATAACAACAACAACAACAACAATTAATATATTAAACCAGTAATTCCAGTCCCAGAAATTTATACTGTAAAAGAAATTCATTGAAGGATAATGCTATATTTGTATACATATTCAGATAGTAGAAAACTATTTAATTGTGCAACATTATGGAATTAGTTTTTGAAGTATACCTACAACCACAAAATTTAATACTACATGGTAAATAAAAATCAGACTATACAACAACATGGCACTATTTTAAGTAAAAACCATATAGTTTTTGGGTTTTGAGACTCAGTTTCCTCATCAGTATAATGAAGAAAATAAATAAGCCCTGTCACAAGGACATTAAATTATGACAGCCAAGGCTCTAGTACGTATCAAATATTTATCAAATGAAGACTAATTAGAAAAGTTGTAGGTTAAACTTTTTTCCTGTTATACATACTTCAAATTATTAATAAATTTTTTTTAAAGTATGAAATACTATAGGATGCAAATGCACTTGTTTTCTCTTTTAATAGCATAAGAATAATTATATACATATATATTAAACACATTGAAACATGCCAAATAATTCATGTATTTGAACTATACAATTCAATGGTTTTACAGCTTTTTCACAGGGTAGTACAACCATTGCAACAATCAAATTTGAGAATATTTTCACCCTTTGCCCCTGCTGCACCAAGCCCTGTACTTCCGCCCTCTCCAGCCCTAGGCAAACACTAATCTATTTTCTGTTCCTGCTATGGATTTATTTTCTTATTCTAAATGTTTCATATAAATGGAATTAAACAATATGTAGTCTTTTGTGAATGCCTTCTTTTATTTAGCATAATGTCTTTGATAGCTTAACTAATGCAAGGAAGGTTGGGCAATCTACTTCCCTAGTGATACTGCCTTGGAAACCCAAGGAGGGGTTGCTATGAGTCAGGTCCGACTTGTGTAATGTCTTTTGAGGTTTGTCCATGTTTTAGCAGGTATCAGTATTTCATTCCTTTTTATTGTTGAATAATATTCTTATGTATGGATGTAGGATATTTTATTTAGCCACTCAGTATTTCCTGGACATTCAAACAGCTTTCCTAGATTTGGTTATTATGAATAATGTTGCATGAACAATCATGTATAAATTTTGTGTGGAAAGAGAGGGAATGTTTTCATTTCTGTTGGGTATATACCAAGCAGGGAAATTCCTGGGTCATGTGGTCGTCTTATGCTTAACTTTTTGAGTAACTGCCAGACTGTTTCCCAAAGCAGCTGTACCATTTTACATTCCTATTAGGAATATAGAAGAGTTCCTTCCTAGTGGGTGTAAAGGGGTCAGTATCTCCATTACCAGCCCCCTGCTCCCTTCCCCCCAAAAAACCTTTAAGTTTCTCTGTAGTCAATACCCTTTCCCCACTGCTGGCAACCACTTATCTGGTTTGTCACTATAAATTTGCTGGGTTTAGAATTTCATCTTTTATGTCTGGTATTTTTTTCTGTAACATCATGCTTTTAAGAATCTTCCATGTTGCTTATATTAATAGTTTGCTCCTGTCTATTGTTGATAACTATTCCACTGTATAGATATACTCCAGTGTGTTTATCTAATCACCACCGGACAGATAGCTGGGTATTTCTAGTTAATGGATATTATGAATAAAGCTGCCCAAGCATTTAAGTACAAATTCTTACGAGAATACATGATTTGTTTTCTGTTAGGCAAATATCTAGCATTGGGATCCCTAGATTATTTGGGAATGTTAAACATGCATTTAATGTGACAAGAAACTGTTGTCCAAATAGGCTGCATTATTCGGCATCCTCAGCCCAACTTATGGGAGTTCCAATTGTTTCATATCCACACTAAACTTCGTATGCTCAGTAAGCTTAATTTTAGCCTGTCTGGTGGGGGTGTAGTGCTGTTTTTCATTATAGCCTGAATCTCCTCAATGGCTAACGATGTTGAGTGACCGTTCTTGTGCTTATTTAACATCTGCATATTTCATTTGGTAAAGTCTATTATCGAATTTTGTGCATTTCTAAGCTGGGTTTTCTTCTTAGTTGTAAAAATTTTTTTATATATTCTCAATATAATCTTTTATCAGATATTTTATCAGATGTTTGACAAATAGTTACTGTTCATAACTTGACTTCTCATTTTCTCAAATTGTGCTATTTGTGTCCCATCTAACAAATCTTTGTTTATCCTGTATTTTCTTTTAGAATTTTAGCTCTGATATAGTACAGATTTAGGTCTTACATAGTTAAAGAAAACATTTCCAATTTGAGCAAAATATCCTAACATTTTTATTAGGTAGAAATCCTATTAAAACAAGCATGAACAAGATTACAAAAGCATTTGAAAAAAAAATGTCTATGACCACACATATATATTTACTGACTGACTGCCTATTATATGCCAAGCATCAGTCTGTCCTAGAAATACAGTGAGAAACAAGTCAGGCAAATTTCTGGTTTCGTTATAATGTGGGTAAATCACAACTATGAGTTAAGGAGCTGGAAGATAAAGACCTAAGCCTTGAAATCAAGATCGTTGTCCCTCCTTTTATTATTTTTCCTCATTCATAAATCAGACAAATAGTATACATTCCATACATTTCACAGGGCTATTCCAAATGAAAAACTGTCTCATTAACCCAATGTCATCATCAAAATTGACTGGGAAGTCTTGTATGTTTTCCTTCTCCCCTATGCTGTAAAAGTGTTACAAATCTCCACAATTCTACTCAGATTTAAATCCATACTTTGAGCAGACTACCTTACTTTTAGCTAAATGGAGAAAAATGTGAGCCTTGAGATGACTCTTTAATTTTCCACACTCAAATCTTCTAACATTATTGAATTTATGTTCATTATTTTCTACTGTCAAAGTGGAGGACTGCCTTCTTCTCATTCTGCTCCCTCAAGGGGCTGAATTATATTCCCTTTCCCCCCATCTTCAATGTGTACTTTCTATTAGTTCCTTTCGAAAATTTAAATATTAAAAGTCCTTCACTAAAAACATCAAAAGATCCTTATTCAAATATATTCTCTATCATCTCATGGTTTTCCTTTACTTTACAGTCAAGTTGTCCACATTGTCTGTCCCCATGTTCCAATCCATCTTGTAAAGCAGAACTTAAGAGTATGCCAACATATTTATCCCTTTGACTTTTTGGTCTTCAAAGCAGCCAAGTTGGACGGCTCTGCTTCTGCTGAGCTAGGCCAATGACTTTAAACAGTCATCTTTGTTTAAATATGAGCATTTTCTAAGTGTGTCATGATGTGGAAGAGGTAAGAACCACCCTTAATACCATTCTCTCAATTCACAGCAATCTGGATTTGCCCCTGATATACCATGGAAACTATTCTGGCCATTATGCCTTTTCCGCCCTTTTCCTAAATCCAATGAATGTTTTCAAGTACAGGGAGTCTCTGACTTACAAAGGGGTTCTGTTCAAATGACTCCACTGTAAGTTAGCTCTGATGTTAGATGAATACCCCCCCCAAGTGTTCATTATTGCCAGCTATATGGCAGTCTTTCGAATAGTAACTCGTAACACTGAACATCTGTGAGTGAACATCTGAGAATGATAACATAAGCAAATTATGTGCTCCAACACTATATGTAGCACATATCATTAATGATTACCAAAAACCCACAAGTGCAAGTGCAGTTTGTCAACACTCGAATGTGTTTTAAGTTGGGGATTACCTGTACTTAATTATTTGACTTTTGGGTAGCATATGACCCCTTCCCCTTATAATATCTTCTTTGGCTTCTATGTTACCGTTTTTTCCTGATTTTCTAAATTTTGACTATTATTCCTTAAAAAGTTAAAAAAAAAAAAAAAAAAAAGGAATGCCTTATCTTCTGCTAGCCCCTTATCTGTTAATTCTCCTTAGGATTCAGACCTCAATCTTTTTCTTTTTGATTTATCCTCTCTCCTGGGTTTCTACAGACTCATAACTAATTAGCTTATGTATGTATATTTGCAAGGACACAAGTCTGGAGAACCAAATACTAAAAGAAAAAAAAAAGTTATCTTCATTTTTGACTTTGTGCTACCCCTAGCCCTTTGTTCCAAAACTCGCATTGTGACCAGAGTAAAATATTTGTAATAATAAAATAGGTCTTATTCTCTTTTGCCTTGTTCTTTTCTATCTGTTTTTAGTTTATAAAATAACCACTGCCATTGAGTCAATTCTGACTCCTGGCAACCCCACGTGTGCTAGAGTAGACCTGTGCTCCACATAGTTATCAATGACTGATTTTTTGAAGGGAGATTGCCACGGTGTTCTTCCAAAGCACTTCCGAGTGGCCTTAAATCAATAATCTTCTGCCTAGTAGCCAAGCATTTAACCATTTGTACTAAGGGACTCTAGTTCCTGGAAAAGCTACTAACATTTATTCAGTACTTAACTGTGAAGGAAGATTGGGCAATCTACTTCCATAGAGATACTGCCTCAGAAACTCAAGGAGGGGTTGCTGTAAGTCGAAACGACTCAATGGCAGTGAGTTTGTTTTTTTTTTTTCCCAGTGTGTCAGGCACTAGTTAAGTGTTGTACATATCTGTATTTTTTTAAATTGTTATTTGGGTGAAAGTTTACAGAGCAAATTCACTTTCCATACATCAGTTCATAACCACATTTTTAAAAGCCACTCAACAACTCTATAAAGTAGTAACTAGGAGCTCAGAGCAGCTTAAGCAATCTACCCAAGGACCTAAGCAATTGACTTGGACTTCCCTTCCCCTGCAATCTTTACATGCTAAATCTCTTAATTTCTACTAATTTTCACTACACATCTTATGTGCCAACTATTTCAGAAGGCTTCTCTCACACAACAAACCCATCCTGCACTATTTGGTTATGCAACCTTCCTTCTCAGTTGCTCCATTGTACTTTACTCATTGCCCCAGTAAGTGTGTATTAAACGAATAAATAAGTCAGAAGAAGAATGGATGTATGGGTACTGTGGTGTTGGAAGAATACTGAATATACTGTGGATTGCCAGAAGAACAAAGAAATACACAGATATTTTCCAGTCAGTTGGCCAGGTAGCTGTCTTCCAAATCTCTTGGCATAGCCGAGTCAGGGACTCCAGTGGGGCATCTGTTTGTTGAAACATCTCAGTGGGTATGACATCAATTCCTACAGCCTTGTTTTTCGCCACTTCCTTCAATGCAGCTTCAACTTCTTCCTTTAATACCATTGGTTCTTCATCATAAGCCACTCCTGAAATGGATGAACACTGACCAATTCTTTTTGTTACAATGACGCTGTGTATTCCTTCCATCTTCTTTTGATGTTTCCTGCATCATTCAATGTTTTGCCCATAAAATCTTTCAATATTGGACCTTGATGTTTGAGTTTTTTCTTCAGTTCTTTCAGCTTGATAAATGCTGAGCATGTTCTTCCCTTTTGGTTTTCTAACTCTAGGTCTTTGCACATTTCATTATAATAAATGACACTGTCTTGTCGAGCTGCTCTTTGAAATCTTCTGTTGAGTTCTTTTACCTTGTCATTTCTTCCATTTGCTTTGGCTACTCTCAGTTCAAGGGCAAGTTTCAGAGTCTCTTCTAATATCCATTTTGGTCTTTTCTTCCGTTCCTGTCTCTTTAATGACCTTTAGCTTTCTTCTTCATAGATGATGTTCTTGATGTCATCCTACAATTCCTTCTGTTTTCAGTCACTGTTGTTCAGTGCATCAAATCTATTTTTCAGATGGTCTTTAAATTCAGGAGGGATATATTCAAGGTTATTATTTTGGTTCTTGTGGACCTATTTTAATTGCATTCAACTTCAACTTGAACATGCATATGAGCAGTTGATGGTCTGTTCCACAATCAGGTCCTGGCCTGGTTTTGGCTGAAGATACTGAGCTTTTCCATCACCTCGTGCCACACATGTATTTGATCTGATTATCTGTGTATTCCATCTGGCAAAGTGTATAGCTGCTGTTTGTTGTTGTTGAAAAAAGGTATCTGTAATGAGTAAGTCGCTGGTCTTGCAAAATTCTATCATGCGCTCTCCAGCGCTATTTCTATCACCAAGGCCAAATTTTCCAGCTACTGGTGATTCTTTTTTGTTTCCAACTTTTGCATTCCAGTCACCAGTGATACTTAACACATCTTGATTGCATGTTTGGTCAATTTCAGACCCCAGAAGTTGATAAAAATCTTCAATTTCCTCATCTTTGGCTTTGGTGGTTGGTGCATAAATTTGAATAATAGTAGTATTAACTGGTCTTCCGTGTACACATATGGATATTATCCTATCGCTGACAGTATTGTACTTCAGGGCAGATTTTTTTTTAATTGTTATTTGGGTGAAAATTACAGAGCAAATTCACTTTCTATATAGCAGTTCACATACACTTTGTCTCATGACATTTACTACAATTTACCACAATGCAACAGTTCCCCTCCCACTTCCTCCCAATAGTTACCTCTTCCCTGTGTCCATCCCTCCATGCACCCCTGCCCCCTGAGCTGTCTCCCTGTGCATAAGCAGCCCTTCTTTCTCCTATGATTGTGCTCTCTAAGGAGTGTATCTACCTCAGATAAATGTTCAACTCATATGCCTATCTTTTGTTTGGCTGGAAGCCACAGGTGTAGGGTTCAATTCCAGACGTGAAGGGCAGCTAGGGGCCATAACCCGAGCTTGATCAGACCAGCAAACCTGGTCCCCCCCCCCTTTTTTTTGCTAAATGATTTTGAGTATTGTTCCACATTGTTCTCCCTCTCTATCCAGGATCTCCTACATAGATCCCCCTCTGAGTGGTTGACAGTGGTAACCGGGCACCATCTAGTTCTTCTGGTGTCATAGTCGTATAGACTGTGGCTTCAGGACAGATCTTGAAACATCCTTTGTGATGATGAATGCCATGCCATTCCTGGCATAGTAGATCATATGGTGGTCTGATTCAAAATGGCCAAAACCAGTCCATTTCAGCTCACTAATGCCGAGGATATCAATCTTTATGCATTCCATTTCATTTGACAACTTCCAATTTTCCTAGATTCATACTTCGTACATTCCATGTTCCGATGATTAATGGATATCTGCAGCTGTTTCTCCTCAATAAACCATCCAATTAGTAGTAGTGACAGGCAGTGTGTATAAAGGGCAGGGACTCCATCAACACAAGCTTATGACCTGCATTTGGTTAAGTGCTGTAAATATATCCATGAATATAGTAGAGCCTACAGGGATAAAAGTTATGAAAACTTCTTAGTCATAACCAAACAAGTTGGGGGAATGAGTTGCTGGATATGGGGGCTCAGGACCATAGTCTCAGAGATATCAGGGTCAATTAGCATAAGAGTCCACAAAGATAATGTTCTATATCCTACTTTAATGAGTAGCAACTGGGGTCTTAAAAAGTTGTGAATGGCCATCTAATGTGCAACTATAGGTCTTTTTCTGTCCAGAGCAAAGAAGGGTAAAGAAAATCAAAGACATAAGGAAACAATTAGTGGAAAGGACTAATGGAACACACAAACCCAGCCTCCATAACCCTGAGACCAGAACTAGATGGTACCTGGTTACCACTGCTGACTTGTCTGATAGGGATCACAGTAAGAGGTCCTAGATAGAGTGGGAGAACACTGTGGAACAAGATTCAAAATCATATAAAAGACTAGCCTTTTTGGTCTGATGAAAAATGGTAGAATCCCTGAGACTATGGCCCTTAAACACCCTTCAAGCTGGAACTGTCCTCAATCCTTCAGGCTTAACTTTCTAAAAGAAGGAAAAAAGGATACACAGAAAATTTTTTTATATCTCCTCAGGGGCCCAGAATTTTATTTTAAACCAAACTCATTGCCATGTAGTAGATTCTGATTCACAGTGACCACCATTGGGTTTCTAAGGCTCTAACTCTTTACAGAAGTAGATTGCCTCATCTTTCTTCCATGTAGCAGCTGGTGGGTTTGAACCACTGACATTCTGGTTAGTAGTCAAATGCCTTAACCACTTACACCATGAGAGCTCCTTTAGAATTTAATTTTACAATACTGTAATTTCAGATTATAGTTTATTTTATAGTGAATATATCTCCTAGCTTACCTTATGGCTTCTGAATCAATGTGCACAGGTGCAATTCTTTCCAAAAGAAATTTAACCATCTCTAGAAAAGGATTTGTTGGCTGCTTAGGATTTGCAAGTTTCCGAGCTATTTCTCTCTATAGGAAGGAAAGAGTTTTACCATAAGTATGATTCACATTCAGGTTTTTTCAAAATGAAATGACTGTAAACATCAAAAACATTTAAAAGACTTGAAATCAACAGAACAAAAACTTTCTTTTTCCTTTACATCTCAACTATAATTCGTACACCTCACTGAGCACTGACTGTAAAATCTGGATTGTAAAGAAAAGGGGAGGATGTGGTGTCTGTGTGATTTATGTCTTTTTTTTCATTATCTCTCCCATGAAATTACTGTTTAGTCTAACAAACTGCTTTAATATAGAGCTTTTGAAAAAAATTAAAAAGAAAAAATCTATACTTTTAGAAGTATGCTTTATTGGCTTTTGTTATTCTTATAATTTGACCAAACCAAACCACTGCTGTCGTGTTGGATCCGACTCATAGCAACCCCTCCTTGGGTTTCCGAGGCAGTATCACTATGGAAATAGATCGCCGAATCTTCCTTTCGAGGAGTGATGTGTTTGAACTGCCAGTCTTCTGGTTAGTAGTCAAATGCCTTAGGTACTATGTGACCAGAGCTCCCTTATAATTTGACAGAATATTATAGTTATGTTACTAATTTTTTTTAAAGGGAGATTCATAAATACATAACTATTTTTAATGTTTTTCAATTCTGGAGGAACATACTTGAGGGACAGATGAATATAATGTACTCTTCTTGAGTTTTCATTGTTCGTAACTTAGATATAGAATTTCTAAAGGCTGTTTGATATATCCAAAAGCAAAAGTAACACCCTGAATTTAAATTCAAACATGCTATTATATCAAACAGCTTCTGTAAAAAAACAATGTGCTGGATATCAGGGAAAGAAGTTTTCTTTAGTACCGAGGCTTTTGACTGAATACCTCTCATGGGGAAATGTAAATTTTGGCTGAAGGGATAATGCACATTAAAAATGTTTCCATACTCAATTATGGGGGATGGTTGTAAAATGATTTAAAAAAAATGCTGAATTGGCTGAATATGTTTCGTATATATAGCTACAACTCTACAACAAAAACAAGTTTCCAAATTATAAAGCAGTAACAAATGGTAGTTGTAAAGCTTTTGCTTACGAGAAATAACATTTTAGGAATTTATGTTCAGGAGGACAGGGAGAAAGTAAAAAAAGATTTCTACTACAGTCTTAGTGACATCTTAACACAAATTACAAAAGCCATACTAAATTAGATACCATCCATATTTGTTACTAGAGAATAAATTCAAAGGACTCAGGTTCTAAAGAAAATGTGTTAGTAATTTGGTGATGTCTGACTTATTTTAGGAAGTTGTAATTAACTAAGCAAAATGCAGAATTTACGAAAATAAGAATTTTTTATTTAGTGCTTAGTCCTTATATGGGGAGCTCTGGTAGCACAGTGCCTAAGGCACTTGACTGCTAACCAGAAGGCGTTCAAACCACTATGAATCAGAACTGACTCAATGGCACCTACCAAAAACAACAAACAAAACTTTTGAGAGGCCACACACTTAGATCCATTATCTTCTCACTTCCCTGAAGCTTATCCTCAGATATCCACTCACCCAAACTAGAAATATGGCAGCCATTCTTGACATTATGGTCCAATTCTTACTTATCCTTTAGGAACTTATTCTAGAAAAAGCAATCAACAGACCAACACAAACCCCTGCCTGGAATGGATGCTGATCTTTTGGGCTACCAAAGCACATGATTCTACTAGAACAGTTAGCACATTATTTTCTATTAAAATATTTGTCTTCTTCCATCTAATCTATAAGCTCTGTGAGGGAGCATGTATAGAACAACTTTCTGTATTATCTAGTTTATTTTAAAAAGTATAGGCATGATTGAGCAACAAAGTAATATTTATTTCTGAAGATACAATGCATCTGCAAGTCTGCAGGTAAGGGTTTTTAAAATGTGGTCTATGAATAACAAAGATCAGAATGACTTTGAGGCTCTGGTAAAAGATGGGCGATACACAATCCCAAATCTTTCAGTGCAGCTTGGACTTCTTCCTTTAGTACCATGGGTTCCTGATCACATACCTCCTCCTGAGATAGTTGAACATCAATCAACTTTTTTTTGGTACAGTGACTCCATATATGTCTTCCATCTTCTTTTGATGCTTCCTACATCATTCTCTCTCTCTCTCTCTCTCTCTATTTATCATTCAGTATTTTGCCCACATAATCCTTCAATATTGCAACTTGAGGGTTGAATTTTTCCTTCAGTTCATTCGGCTTAAGAAATGCCAAATGTATTCTTCCCATTTGGTTTTCTAACTCCAAGTCTTTGCACATTTCATCATAATACTTCACTTTGTCTTCTCAAGCTGCTGTCTTATCTGTTCAGCTGTTTTATTTAATCATTTCTTCTATTTGCTTTAGCTACTCTGCATTCTAGAGCAGGCTTTTGAGTGTCTTCGGATATCCATTTCCTTTTCTGTCTTTTTAATGGCATAAGGACATAAAAATTTGCTTTCTCCATGTATATTGTTCTTGATATATACAACTCATCTGGGCCTCAGTAACTCTGGTGTTTAGTAAGTCAAATTTATTCTTTAGATGGTCTCTAAATTCAAGTGGGATATAATGAAGGTTGCATTTTGGCTCCCATTGACTTGTTTTAATTTTCTTTAGCTTCAACTTGAACTTACATATGAGCAATTGATGGTCTGTTCCAGTCACCTTCTGGCCTTGTTTTGGCTGATGATACTGAGCTTCTCTAGCTCCTCTTTCCACACGTGCTGTCAATCTGATTCCTGTGTATTCCATTTGGCACTGTTCACATGTATAACAACCATTTATATTGTTGAAAAAAGATACTGGCAATGAATTAAGTCATTGATCTTGCAAAATTCTATCATGTGATCTCCAGCATCATTTCTATCACCAAGGCCATTATTTTCCAACTACCAGTGATTCTTCTTTATTTCCAACTTTCGAATTCTAATCACCAGTGGTAATCAACACATTTTGATCGCATGTTTGGTCAATTTCAGATGCAGAAGTTGGTAAAAATCTTCCGTTTCTTCATCTTTGGTTTTGATGGTTGGTGCATAAAACTTAAAAACAGTAGTATTAACTGGACTTCCTTGTAGGTATATGGATATTACCCTATCACTGACAGCATTGTACACTTCAGGACAGATCTTGAAATGTTCTTTTTGATGATGAACATGACAACATTTCTCTTCAATTTGCCATTCCTGGTATAGCAGATCACATGATTGTCTTACTGAAAATGGCCCAGACCTTTCTGTATCAGTTCATTAATGCCTAGAATATCAATCTTTATGTGTTCCATCTCATTTTTGAAAACTTCCAATTTTCCTAGATTCATACTTTGGCATTCCATGTTCTGATTATTAATGAGTATTTGCAGCTATTTCTTCTTATTTTGAGTCACGCCACATCAGCAAATGGAGGTCCTGAAAGCTTTATTACATCCATGTCATTAAGGTTGACTCTACTGCCGCAGTGCCTAAGGCATCTGAATACTAACCAGAAGGCTGGTGGTTCAAACCCACCAGCCACTCCACGGAAGGAAGACTGGCAATCTACTTTCGCAGAGATACCACCTCGGAAACCCAAGGAGGGGTCACTATGAGTCAAATAGACTTGAAGGCAGTAATTCCCCAGTCATATTTTGAGTGTTTTCTAACCTGAGGCGTTCATCTTCCAGCACTGCATCAGACATTGTTTCACAGCTATTCATAAAGGTTTCCAGTAATGTATCAGTGTGTTTCAGTGTTACTCATACGGTCTTCAGTGTCTAATTTTTTCAAAAGTGTATAGCCCTGTTCTTCTTCCTAGTCTGTGTCTTAGTCTGGAAACTCTGCTGAAACCTGTTCACCATGGGAGACCCCAGTGGTATTTGAAATACAGCTGGTATAGCTGCCACCTTCACAGCAACACACAAGCCACCACAGTATGACAAACTGATGGTTCAGTTAGTAGATGACAACAAATGATTTGCCATAGCTAGGAACCTCACAGGTAGGCACCAGAGCTTAAAACAGCAAGGTGACAAGTATGGTGGTCTTTTTCTAGGACTAAAACCTGAAGTCTAAGGGAAAAGCAAATTTTATATGCCACATATTTCAATAATACTTCTCAACCTCATCCCCTCTACTATGCCAAGCATTAACTCACATTATGTCTTTCCATACTCAAAGCATTTTCACTAAAAAAAATTTCAGGTATAAAACTAGGAAAGAGAAAAAAAATGTTTGGTTTTTACTCCCACTAACTCTGTTACTAATATTGCCTTTTTTGGAAGTAATTGTTCTTTACAACAAGTGGAGCTGGTGGTAGATACACATTAGCAGGGTACAGAGAAGTGATTCTCAAGGATGGAATGAAGGCTGCATAGAATGACAGAAACTAAATTTAGGTGTTATCAGGACAAAAGGAAAAGGGACATAAGTGGAAATATGCAACTAATATTCAGTTACCCAAGGGGAGAAGGACTAAGTGTTACAAGTATTTTAGAAAATGGCATGAACTTTTTCTAATAGTGGTTGTTTTCCTGCATGTTTAAAGGGTATTATTAGTACAACTTTACACAACAGAACATATCAGGTAAGTTAACTAATATGCTTTTAAGTCACATAAAAAGATAGCTAATGTAAAAGCCAGGAAGACAGTATCATCATCAGATTCTTTCCAGTGGAAATAAAGTCCTCATCTCTACCTTTCTGGTTGCTAAAAGAATGCTCACTGCCTGGGGCTGGCTGCACTATATGGCTATAGCATTCAACCCCAGATACTCTGTTAACAAGGTATATATATATATATATATTTTTTTTTTGTATACGCTTTTTGGATTTAGAAACCCTAGATATGTCTGGTCTAACAAATAGTATGGGTTCACATCACTGCCATATTTTCAAACATAAGCCCAATTCATATTTCTCTCAAACCATAATTATCGCTTCAGTGTTCTTTCTTTAAGGTTTCTATTTCTTAAGCAACACTCTATTCTGGCTCTTGCAAAGAATGATGTAATGTATAGAAAAGTTTATGAGATCTACGCTGTACAGGCAGCTCAGCCATTACACCTGCCTATAAAACACTGAATAAGCAACCTCACATCCCTAAAATTCAATATCCTTAACTTTAAAATGAGTGGTTAAACCAGATGATCTCTAAGGTACTTTCAAGCTATTTTATTCTATAATGTAATTATATTAATTGATGTTCTATAAGAAAAAGAGTATTCTAGAACTGAAATTCTAAGTGCCAAAGAAGTAAACATGACTTTTAAAATATTTTAAACAGGAGCGTGTACACTATAGTGTGTGGGACAAACTTGGTTCACCGTCTATTTTTATAAACAAAGTTTTATTGGAACACAGTCATACTATAAATGAGACATTTAAGTGTTCTTTGCAAGTTACTCAGATCTAGATTGCTAAAATTGAGGTAGACTGGGTACTTGGCACATCCACATTCTTAGGCCTAACAGAAAAGTCCACTACTCTCATCTCTAAAATAACTTTCCCCTATATCCTCCTAATTACTGGTCTTTATAGATTTACTTAGAGTCCCTGGATGACAAGACTGAATAAAAGATACCTTATTGATGCTTATCATACCACTTTGTGTGTGTGTATGTGTATGTGTATGTGTGTGTCAGTGCACGTGTGTGCAGTTATTAGGTGCCATCAAATCTGTTCTAACTCATAATGATTCTATGTCTAACAGAACAAAACTATGCCATGCAGTGCCATCACAATTGTTGCTATGTTGAGCCCACTGTAGTAGCTGTTGTGTTATTTCATCTCACTGAGTATCTTTCTCTTTTTTTTCACTGACCTCTACTTTTCCCAGTATGATGTCCTCCTCTAGGAAGAAGATACATAATATATCCATGTGTATAATATACATACATATACCCATCTATTATACTCTTTTAATAATTATCAAACTTAAAAATCTTTATATAAAATTAGAAATATTTCAGTTATTTAACTGTAATATTTTTTCTTCCTATTCATCCCTTTAGCCCTAGTCCCAAGCATCTGTTATATACATATAACACCATAAGAACTATCATTATTTAAATCTTACAGGGCTGTGTGAGGAAGTACTAATTAGGCAACTTATATTAAAACTAAATAATTTTTCCTGACTCTCTGAACAACTCTATGAGGTTGTTAACACTTGTAAATGAAGAAAATGAGGCTCAGAAATATTGAGTAACTTATTATCATTCATACTGGCAGTAAACAGTATGGATGAAATTCAAATCTAGGACTCTGTCTGATTAAAGCCCGAATCAATGAATGAAGGTTTCCATTCTGATGTTTCAATGATACTGATTTTCTATAAAATATGGGGTCTAAGAAGAGAATGAAGTCAAGAATCTAAAACAGAATTACACTATCTATAAATGAATATGGAAGACCACAGAAGAATTGATGCCTTTGAATTATGGTGTCAGCAAAGAATACTGAATATACCACAGACTGACAAAAGAATGAACAAATCTTTCTTGGAAGAAGTATAGCTGGAATCCTCTTTAGAAACGAGAATGGCCAGACTTCATCTCTTGTACTTTAGTCATGTTATCAGGAAGAACCGGACCTTGGAGAAGGATATCATGCTTGGTAAAGTCAGCAAAAAATGGGAAGACCCTAAATGAGATGGAATGACACAGTGGCTGCAAAAATGGGCTCAAACACAGCAACAATTGCAAGGATGGCACAGGACTGGGTAGTGTTTCCTTCTATTGTACATAGGGTTGTTATGAGCTGAAACCAACTTGACAGCACCTAACAACAACAAAATAAATGAAAACATATATATGGCTATGTAGTTATTGTTGATTACGGGGAACTTCCATGCTCATATGTAACAAAAAGCATGCACACACAAGGATGTAGAAATTCTGATAATTCATTCAAATGCATTCTGCTAAATACAATGTACTTTGTTCCCAAAATTCCTAGGATCAATCTTTGTGGCTTAGTTTTCCTTTTCCCTGGAGAAAAGACAATTAAATGGACTACAGATAAAATATTCCTAGGAAACACAGATTTCAAGATATTCTTAAAATCGAAACAAACAAAACACTGTATGCAGAACAGGTTTTAATGAAGAAAAAAAAAAAGAAGTCTGTATATATAGGTGAGAGGACATATGTAAAAGTATAATTTACTAACCACACAAACATCTGCCTGCTTGCATGAACAGGTTGGGCTGATTAGTAACTCTAATTGAGATCGCAGTTTCTCATCATCACCGAGAACTTGGTTAAATTTCTTCACAAAATCTTGTGCTTTTCCAGGGTCAGGCAGATTCTCTATAAAATTAAAAGAGAATTAACATTACCAAAGCAAAACATTTCTACTAAACTATAAAGAAAATAGCCTTAAAAATAACGATGAACCATTAAAAGAAAATAAGCCTATTGGTTTTCAGAAATAAAATCATTAAGGTAAGGATTATTTTCTTTTAGTTAGCATCAAACTGATAGTTCCGTTGGGTAAATTATTTGTCTGCTTTTTATGTTTAATATACCTTCTACTGAACGTATAACATACTCACTTGCTATGGTCATCAATTTTCCAAACATGGCAGAACAGTTAGCCTCTGACTGAAATTTAAAAAAAAAAGAGTAGTTATGTGCTAATAAGTTTCTGTAAGAAAAATCAACACTTATTGTATATTTTTCAAATAACAATTCATCACAATCTATTCATTGGACAGTGGCTTATCGTATTTGCATACAAAGTTGATAGCAAAGAGTTGTAGAGTGGCAGAAACTACTAAGACAAGTAGAAGGAAAGGAGATGCTAGCAGGAGGGTATAAAAAATTTAAAAAGAATATATAATATGCATAGGAAAGTTATCTTGCCAAGAGACTGAACAGACGATAAATCAAGAATTACAAATATAATTCACTATTACTGTGAAACTACACCACAGAATATTAAAGTGTGAAGAGCAGAAAATTTTCTTCTATAATACAGTTATATTAGCTACTTTTGGCCCATTATTTAAATATATTCAGGATAATCTCCCCTCCAGATAGCTAATAAATGCCTCTCTTCCACTGCAATAAAGTATTACTTCATTATTTATTTTAGTATGTATGAAATTTAAGTAATTTCAATGTTACATACTCTCTATGGCTGGTTTCACACTACATAGACAGAGTTCACTTGTTGGCCAGATATTGTACAGCCCACAAAGCCCAAAATATTTACTATCTAGTGCTTTACAAAAAGAGTTTACTAACTCCTGTTCTGATGTCCATGGACCCTTTAGAAGTCTATGGTCCCCTGGTTATGACCACATTATAGCAAATATACTTATAAGCATATTGAGAGAATATCAAAGTTATTTCCCCCACCTTCCAGCAAACTTTGGGCAGAACTTCTCTGTTATTTTTACACTGACATATTTATAGAATTGAAACCCAATATGACATTGCCCATACACTAAAGGACCAAGGATCATGGAGTGAAAAAAAAATTATAACTTCTAATAAAATTTTTTCTTATTTGAAAATTAATAACCTATGTATAAACTCTAGTATCTAAAAACATGAAAAATCAGAAAACATATTTCTTTGCCCATATCAGAAAGTAAGAGTTTGTTATGTTCATTTTAAATACAAAGTTACTCTGGACAACTATAGGAATTATGCATAACATTTATGAAAATACAATACCTGAAGTACTTTCACTTGCTTCAATATACAGAACTACAGAAAAACTGAATATTGACTATAATGATCTATGAATTTAAACAAATCATGAACCTACTGTAGGCTGCTTGTGCAAATCCAATAGTTCTCGTACATGACTCCTAAGCATGTTCTGACACTTCCACATTTCATTAAGAGCTCTGTAAATAAAGTTATAGACATGTATAAATATCTTATATAACATCATTGTTAATTATTCAACTTTACTGCCTTTTTTGTTGCATCAGAGCCTTACACATTATATATACCATTGTCTGACATCTTCCTAAAATGTATCAGCATGAGATAGTTTAGCATAAAAGGATAAATATAAAGCTACTTATGAGAGAAAATATTTGAGAGGTTTAGAAGGATAAATAGGACCTTCCAGGTAAATAAAAAGATTGTAAGACATTTTAAGCAGAAGCAACTAGAGAGTTCTGGTACAAAGAGAGACAAAATGTCATTAAAGTACATAACACATAAAGGAAACTGAAGAAAATACGTATGTTTGGAGCATAGGGTAAGAGTGGAAAAGCATAAGGAAGCTGAAACCTACCACACTCAAGAATGAGATCATAGAGGTCCTTTAAGAAATTGATAAAGTATTTTTTTAAAAAATAAATTTCTTAGAATAATATAGATTCAAGATGTCAAATTTAAACTGAGTATGGGTACTCTCTAGGAAAGTAGATTGTCTTCTAGTCCATACTTCCAGGTGCCCAGAGCACCTCTAGGAAATTACTCTGAGTGCTCTTTCTTAACTGTTCTGAAATATAAATGGGGATCAAAACTTAGGGCTAAGGATTTGAAGTTGTCAACTGTTTCATTTTTATTTGGATCCACAATCAACGCCCATGGAAACAGCAGTCAAGAAACCAAACAATTTGGTGCACTGGGCTGCAAAAGACGTCTTTAAAGTGTTAAAAAGCAAAGATGTCACTGTGAAGACTAACGTGCATACGATTCAAGTCATGGTATTTTCAATTGTCTTATATGCATGTGAGAGGACCTCTGCTGGTGCAGTGGGTAAGGCATTTGGCTGCTAACCAAGAGTTTGGTGGTTTAAACCTACTAGCCAATCCACAGGAAGAAGATGAAGCAATCTATTTCTGTGAAAATTTACAGCCTTGGAAACTCTCTGGGCGTTGCTATGAGTCAGAAATGACTCCATGACTGTGACTTTGGATATGCATGTATCTAAACATGTGACAACTAAATACAAGTGTAATCTTAGACTAGGAAAAAGAATACTCATAAAGAATATTACTTAAACAGTAAATTTGAATATGAACGTGGATTAGATAGTAAAATTATACCAATGTTAAATTTCTTGATACTGTTAATGCACTCTAGTAATGATTATGTAAAAGAACAGCCTTGTTCCTAGAGAATATACATTGAAGAATTTAAGGGTAAAGGGATCCAAGGTCTGCAGATCACTATCAAACAGTTCACAAGAAAACTTGTATATAGAGATATATAGTACACACAAATGACAAAGCAAATGGTTAAAACTATAAATCTAAGTAAGAGGGATATGGTAATGCTTTTAGTATGTTTGCAACTTTTCTATAAATTTGGAATTATGTGAAAATTAACAGTTACACACACACACACATGCATGCATCCACACACAATGACTAGGTCCTAACACCCAGAAGAATCCGAATTCTCAGTGATAGGACTGACTTACTTTCGAAAAGCCTTCTTGAGGTGGTTTGACCAGTTGGTATAGGACAGTTCCATTTTATGCCACTTGTTCTGGCAAAAATTATTAATAGTGTCCCCTAGCACTCTCAAATATATCCCAAACTGGATAATCAATTATATGGTTATCCTATTTAGAGGTTATTTGCATATATTCTGATAAAGAATCAGTACCTTAAGCTAGAAGAATAAAGCTCTACTAGTGGAATTTAGAAGCCAATCAACAGGTAAAGAAAAGATATTTTGGCATGGGGAAGATATTTTGGCAAGGGGATTTCCTGGAATTCCTAAAACCTATTTCTGACCCAGTTGACTAATCTACCTATGCACAAAGGAATATTTTTACTTTCAATCGACCTTGATTGAATTCTGATTTTTTTTCTCTTACAAAGATTAAGGTGATGTGATGATTCAATTACAAAAGCAATAACCTCATCAAAAACAATGTTACATTCCAACCAAACCAAACCAAACCAAACCAAACTCCCTGTGTTAAGTTGATACCCGACTCACAGCGAACCCTCCTTGGGTTTCCAAGGCGGTATCACTACGGAAGCAGATTGCCCAATCTATCTTCTGAGCAGTGGCGGTTAGCAGTCAAATGCCTTAGGCACTATGTAATGAGAGCTCCTTATGTTAGATTAGGTGAAGTAATTTTATGAAATCTTTAGAAGATACTCCAAAAACTCATATAAAAAGTGACTTACTTTACAGCATTTGGATCCAAGCTAGCATATAAATAATACAAGCATTTCATTCTCTCTTCTGTTTCCAGGTTGTGGGGGACAAGATATTGAGCAAAGATTTTCTCTACCAATAGCCTGTGAAAGGAAAAAAAACAAGATAACACTCTAATTTTTAAAAAGCCATAGTCATTTTATATTTTAACCATTTCATGAAAATATATCACCAATGGTGATAGCTATGTAGGCAAATATGATGGAAAAAATGATATTATCAGTTCCTTTCCTTGAAAGATTTTAATACAATTATTTTTAAACTTAGTGCTATATGGGTTGCTATTTGTGGCTGGACTGTTTTAATTTGTCAACACAAAACATCTCTTCCATATATTACTCTGAAACACAGGGTACTAGGCTGTTCATCTACTATTCAGCAGTCCAGAGATCTATCAAGTTCTTTAATACTACATATAAAGCTATGTTCACAATCAGAGCTGATTCTCAAGAAACATTAGCTTTGTTTAATTACAGTTCAGTTCCTTTCCCATGTAGTCATTTAGCAAAAACAGGAGCATCTTCCTTTGTGTTACCGCCAAAAATTTTAGGTTTTGCTGTGGACATGTGATTGCTCTTCTCTCCATGGTATAAACTCCTTACTAATACTGGAATGTCCTAACTAAGCTTATATCTATCATTCAGTATGACTGGAATAAGAAAACACAAGTGCTCATCATTAACCAATGAAATGCATATTCATAGATGACATTTTGTCAGTCTAATTAAAAAAAAAAAAGCAAAGTATTTTGCAAAATCCAAGTATCATTAGTACAATTCAACATACAATTACAAGTAACATCCAGAAAATAAAAACAACATAGTAATTCCTCTACGGGTATTAACAATGTTGCAGAAAGGATAGGAATAACTATTAGTTATTGAATAGTGCTGAACTGCTAGGCATTAGGCTAGGGAGCTTTGCAATTCATTAGTCGATTGATCTCCATGACAATCCTATTGCATCCTAAAAGCATCATTATTCTCCTTTTTAGATAAAACTGAAGGTCACAGAAGTTAAGTCACCTGTGCATTAGTACCTAGCTAATAAGGGGTAGGGTTAACTTTTGGTCTCAGGTATGTCTGACTCCAAAGCCCATGCCTATTTCATGGTATTATGCTACTTTATAATCTCAATTAGAGAATTATTTGAACACAGTACATACAAATAAGCTTAGAAATTACATTTAAAAGCTAAACAGAAATGAACTGTAAAAAAATTAACTTCAGTTTTACGTTCAACCATTCTACCAACATATTGGACTCACTTGTCATCGATGCTATTCTGATAATAAATATGCAAAAGTTTGTCCTTTATCCAGCTGACTTTCTCTGCAGCTTCCTTTCCTGCTTCACCATGAAGACAGTATTTCTTATAAAGCTGAGCCAAACCCATCATAGCCTCTTTTCTTACTCGCCACTAGAAAGTATAAAGTTTATTAGATGACCTAGACATTAAAACTTAAAAGAAATTACCTGTAAGATTAATCAACATACAACAGAAAGGAGAGACTTACTAGATAACAACAGAGTGCTTGCCATTGGAATTTACAGGGAATATAAATTAACTTCCAATAATTTTTCTGAAAAAGAGATACTCATCATGGCAAAACTGAGACTACTATGCTTTAGCAAGCAATAGAAGTTGTGTTTTAAACTGAATATAGCATACTGAACCGTATTAATTGCCATAGCTTCAGGAGGTTGCACAATCAGTCTTATGTGTGCATACATATAAACTGGCACAACAATTTTCTTCATAAGAGGCAGGCAATTGTTTTATCAACCATTTAAAATCTCTTGTTATTTAGAAGGAGCTCTGGTGGTTCTCATTTAGAAGGGAGATTAATCATCCATTGCAAATACTGCTGATTTATCAATTTTTTATTTCCCTCAAAGTCAAAGAATAGTCGGTCTTAGAGAACATTTTATTCAATTCTCTCTAAAATAATTTGGCAAACTACTAAAAGTGATTGAAAGGTAAAAGAAAAAGTATATAATTAATTCTGCAAGCAAAAGCCCTATTATTTGTTGCCAATCAGAATAAATAGTATAAAACTTATTACCATGAATTCTGAAATTAGAAAGCTAGAAAAGATCTTAGTGACCCTCTAAAGTGAACTTCCTTACTTGGTAGATTACAGCAAATGATTTACTCAGTCACACATAGCTAATTAATGGAAGATACTTGGGAAAGTTTCACTAGGGAAAGAAACAAAGCAGGTAGGCAGTGGGTAAGGAGGAAAGGAGAAATAAACACCTAGAGTGAGGTATAAAATGCAACAAAAAAATAATCAAAAAAGACATTTGTCTCAATACCAAATCAGAGTATAGTATATCTGATGTATTTGCACACATACCTCCTTATGAATTTTCTGGACCATTCTCTATTTTTAGTTTACTTAGTGGATAAAACAAAACTGCTTTTCTGGTGGCGTAGCGCCTAAGGCATCTGACTGCTAACGAGAAGGCTGGTGGTTCAAACCCACTAGCCCCTCCTTGGAAGGAAGGTTGGGCAATCTACTCCTGTAGTGACACCGCCTCGGAAACCCAAGGAGGAGTTGCAATGAGTTGAGTCTGACTCAACAGCAGTGGGTTTGATATATATTTTTTTTAAACCATATAACAGGTATCAAATGTTTTTTGACATTTCTTATATAAAACCAAACACTGTGAGCAATGAAATCTAAGATTATGTCCAGTCCCTATATTTTATAGGGAAGAAAAATTTTAAAAAGTTATGCCCAAGGTCATCTAACTTAAACCAAAATCCAAGTCCTAATAGGCCCATTGCGTGTTCTAGTGACCATATCACATGGTTTCAGTTGGAATCATTTATCTGACTCTTCCTGAAACTATGAAACAAACATTGAGAGAAGTAGGAGTGAAATTTTTCTAAGAGGAAATTACACAAATGGCAATAACAAACTGAGAGAGAGTGGAAGAGATAAAGAGGGGAATTGCCAACTAACCACTAGGTGGAGTATCATTTCATTTAAATTAAAACCAAGGGGAAAAAATCTGCAAAGTTATAATTACTGGTACTGTTGAGTAAGTTAAACAGAGTCTACCACCATATACTTGCCTCCTGTGACTATATTAACACTAAACACTACTTTGTGGTATATTTCATAACCAAGAACAATTCCTTTTTCTATCGTCATATTATAGCTAAATCACATTGGTTTCTGGAGGACGACAAGTTTTCAACCATGCCTCAAATAAATAGTGCATTGCAAGGTAACCTCTGTTAAAGATGTTAATAACTAGCTGCTTAATCAGCCTGCCTTGTATGTCCATCTCTTGTGTATAGTTGACACTATTCCTTAACAAGTGCTGTTGCCGATCTTATTACTACTCTTCTTCATTGACCCACATTTCTAGCTGGATCAAATGAAGGAAATTGCACAATAAAAGTAAACACATAACCAACATTTCTGTCTAATGTTGCCATAAACCAAAAAAAACCAAACTCACTGCCATCGAGTCAATTCCAACTCAAGTGACCCCTTTGGGTTTCTGAGGTGATAAATCTTTATGGAAGTAGATTGCAGTCTTCCTTCTGGTGAGTGGTGTGTGGGTTTGAACTGCCAACCTTCTGGTTAGCAGTTAAATGCCTTAAGTGCTGCACTACCAGCGCTCCCTAGGTTGGCATAGTACTATTACTAGATTGGCATAGTAATGTGAAAACACCACTTACTTAGAAAGTATGATATTCTTTTAGCTCAGTGAATGAGAAAACCAGTTAAGTTATGCTGTCGTCGTTATGTGCTGTTGAGTCAGCCCTGACTCATAGCGACCCCTCCTTGGGTTTCTGAGGTGGTTATCACTACAGAAGTAGATTGTCCAACCTTCCTTCCAAGGTGTGGCTGTTGGGTTTGAACCAAAAGCATTCTGGTTAGCAGCCAAGTGCCTTAGGCACTATACACTCCTTAGGCACAAGATAGTTATTTTCATTGGGGAGCTCAAGACCATAGTCTCAGGAGACATCAAGGTCAACTGACATATCATAATCCACGAAGACAATGTTCTACATCCTACTTTGGTAAGTAGCTACTGAGGATTTAAAAGCCTGAAAGGCAATCTAAGACAAAATCTGGAATGAAGAAAAGTGAAGAAAATTAAAGACACACGGAAACAATTATTCCAAAGGACTAATGGACCATGTGAATTCCAGCCTCCATGATGCTGAGACCAGAAGAGCTAGATAGTTCCTGCCTCCTACTCTGAAAGGGATATGACAGGAGGTCCTGGATAGAGTGGGAAAATAATGTGGAACAAAACTCATAATGCTGAGTGAAATAACTCAATCACAGAAGGACAAATATTATATTGGTACATTATTGTAAAAACTCAAGGAAAGGTTTATATATAGTAGGAAAGTTACTTTGTTGGTTACGAGGGATGGGAGAGGATGGTAGGGAACACTGCTAGATAGATAGAGACAAGTATTGATTTGGGTGAAAGGAAGGGCAATGTATCAAATGTGAGTGATCAACACGGTGGCACTGAGGAAGACGAAGACATACAGAAGAAGTACATGGGAAGTTCAGGAAACAAAGATGAACCATTCTGCATGTACACTACTGCATTGTGAGTGATGGCAGCATTAATCTACATGTGGACAGATGGGTGGACAGGCTGAATGATCAGATATGTCAAGGCAAGGAACAGTGTGCCCATGACAATGTACAGAGTTAGCAGACAATGTTTCTGCATTCATATTTGTATGTGCTGTAAGAACATTCAGGTGTCAAATACTGTATGAGTCCCTTATTGTAAAAAGTCAAGGAAAGGTTTCTACATGGAAGGAGATTTTCTTTGTTAGTTACCAGGGGTGGGAGGGAGGGGAACACTGCTAGATAGGCAGAGACAAGCATTGATTTGGGTGAAGAGAAGGGCAAGGTACCAAATATGAGTGATCAACACGGATACACTGAGGAAGATAGAGACAGGTACATGGAGGTACAGAAAACAAAGACAAAACTTTGAACATACAGTACTGTGTTGTCAGTGATGGCAAACATTGATATACGGGTGAACAGATGGGTGGGCAGGCTGAACGATTAGGTATATCTATACGGGGGGGAATGTGCCCATGACCATGTATAGGGTTGGGAGACAATGTTTCTACAAGTATATGTGTATGTTCTGTAAGAATTCCCAGGTATATAGTACAGCTGACAAGGGACAAGGCTGTAATCACTTCTTGGCCACAGGCAGCTACCCAGAGGGAGCAAGTAGTTGGACCTGTGGGCTCGGGACCATGGTCGCAGGGCACATCAAGCTCAACTGGCATAACATACTACACAAAACATTGTTCCACATCCTATTTTGCTGAGTAGTGACTGAGACCTTAAAAGCTTGTAAGTGGCCATCTAGATGTAATGATGGGGCTACCCTTGTACAGAGCAAAGGAGAACGAAGAAAACCAAAGATGCATGGAAACAATTAGTCCAAGGGACTGGTATATCATGTGATCCTCAGCCTATATGACTATGAGAACAGAAGAAGAAGTAGATGGTGCCTGGCTACCACTATCAACCACTCAGAGGAGGATCACTGCAGGAGATCCTGGATAGAGTGGGAGAACAAGGTGGAACAAAACTCAAAATCATAAAAAAAGACCAGGTTTGCTGGTCTGATAGAGCCTGGTAAGACCCCTGAGACTATGGCCCTTAGCCATCCTTCTGGTGTGGAACTGAATTCATTCTGTGGCTTCCAGCCAAACAAAAGACAGGCATATGGGTTGAACATTTACATCAGGTAGCTACTTGGAGTGATCAATCATGGGAGAACAGAAAGTCAGGGTTTGCACAGGGAGACAGCTTTCGGGGCAAGAGTGCATGAGAATGAAGGACACAGGGAAGTGGTAACTATGGGGAAGAAGTGGGAAGAGAGCTATTACACTGTGGGGAATTGCAGTCAATGTCATGAGACAAAAGGTATATGAACTGTTGTCTCAAAAATGAATTTGCTCTATAAACTTTCACTCAAATAACAATAAAAATTAAACAAACAAAAAAAAAAAACTCAAAAAAGGCTAGCTTACTAATGTGATAGAGACTGTTAAAGTCCCAAGACTATGTCACTTAGATAGGCCTCAAGCCTGGAACTGAACTCACCACTGTGGCTCAACATTCGGCCAACAATACATAGGCCTACAAGGTGAATATGACCAGAGAGGTACATACCCCTTAGAACAATCAACTACATGAAATCAAAAGGACAGCATTTGTCCAAGGATAAAGCTCAGAAGGCAAGAATTGATAAGAGGAATGGAAATGGGAAACACAGGGAGGAAGTGGACAGAGTACTGTTATATCATGAACATTGCAATCAATGCCACAAAGCAAAATGTGTATGAACTGTTGAATGGAAAACCAACTTGCTCTATGAACTTTCACTCAAATTACAATAAAAAGTTAGGACGAAAAGAAAAATGATATTCATTTTTTGAAATACTAGCTATAAGAAATATAGCTGACCTATCACTATTCTGGGAGCTCTGGTGGTGCAGTGCCTAAGGCATTTGACTGCTAACCAGAAGGCTGGGGCTTCAAACAGGCCAGCCACTCCTCAGAAGGAAGGTTGGGCAATCTACTTCCATAGAGATACTGATTCGGAAACTCAAGGAGGGGTCGCTATGAGTCAGATCCGACTCGACGGCACTGCATTTAATTTTTGGTTATTACTATTCTTATATAAGTGAAAGGATAAAATGAAACTTCACTTATTTAATTTAGCTGTTCTTTTATAAAAGAATGCTAGAAGAGCAATCTGTGTCTAAGATCAGAAAAGCTATAGAATTCAATTTATTTATTCATGAAGATAATTAATAGAAAGTTAGACTGGAAACACACAAATTAATGGCTGTTTATTAATTTGACTTTTACCCGGAAACACTTGAAATATAATAGACAATACCTCTTACACTATGTGGCAAAGAATCTAAACACAGTAGTGCCCAAAAGACATAGTCAATAAACACAGTAAATGCCAAATTAAAAATTGTCTTGGATTTACCCGTTTGTCCAGTGTTCTTTCCCTTACAAAGCCAAGTAGCTGATCATTGACTAAGGCAAGGTCTCTTTTGGCAGCTGTTATTATAGTAACAATAACATCGTGACGAATAGCTTCTTCTGGATCATGTGATCTTACTTTCAAATATTCTGTAATAACAGGAAAGTTAAGCTGTTAGCTAGCTATATAATTTGTCATGAAACAAAAAGTTAGAAAAGATTTTAAGCTTTTGTCCATACTAAATAATATTTGCTAAAATGTGGAACACATTAAAATAATTTTCTTTTGAGGAAGTAGTATATTACATAATCATAAAATAAACTATACCACACCACTTATTAGTGCACTGTCATGTCTTAATGTATTTTACCTAGACTATACTGGACCAAAAAGCAACATCATGATAAACAGAGAAACACAGTGAAGTTGTCAAGGACGTCATTTCACTTGGATCCACAATTAATGCCTATGGAAACAGCAGTTAAGAAATCAACCAATAAATTGCACTGGGCAAACAGACCTCTTTAAAGTGTTAAAAAGCAAAGATGTCACCTTTAGGACTAAGACATGGTATTATCAATTTCTTTGTATGCATGTAACAGCTGGACAATGAATAAGCCAAGATGGAATAAGAACTGATGCATTTTCATTATGGTGTTGGTGAAGAATATTGAATTTACCATGGACTATCAAAAGAACAAACAAATCTATCTTGGAAGAAGTACAGCCAGAATGCTTTCTAGAAGTTAGGATGGTAAGACTTTGTCTCATATATTTTAGACAGGTTATCAAGAGGGACCAGTCCCTGGAGAAGAACATCATTCTTATTAAAGGAGTGGGTCAGCAAAACAAAAGAAGACCCTCAGTGACATAGATTGACATACTGGCTGCAACAATGGGCTCAAATACAGCAATGATTGTGAGGATGGTGCAGGCCTGGGCAGTGTTTTATCTGTTGTACAAAGGGTTGCTATACTCAGAAATGACTTGATGGCAACTAACAAAAAAACCACCCTAGAAAATCCAAATCATAATATATCTGATTTACAGTTTAGAATTTCAGTTATAAACTAAAAGAGATTTTTTTTTAAAGTAAAAATGTTTATAGGAAGTTAGCTGACAGATACCTGTGTGTTACACAACATAAAATCTAAACTAACATTCACTGACTTACAAAATATTTCCAAAATAACTCACAATACAAACCTAATCAAAACAAAAAATGTTATCTCCTGCTTTTTTCAGGCAACATTTTGAGAAAAGCCATTTCCTACCACCAGAAAAGTCGGTTCAAATACTCTTGTTTCAAGTGAAGATGCATAAGAAATTCTAGTACAGAAGATAATAATTTTTCTCTTTATTATTAGATATATTACTATATTTAACTATCATATAATGATTTGTGCCCAAACTCAATACATTATAAGAAATAATCTTTCTCCTTAAAATATGATTTCCAAAAAAATTACAAAGGATTAAAATTTTAAATTTCAAATGTAATTTTACTGTGTAAAAATGAAATCATTTACTAGTGCATGATTACCATAGCCAGATAAAATCTATTCAGAAAATGAAGTTGAGTTACAGGTCACACTTAAAATATATTTATTTGTTTACTCTAAAATGTATAAGAACAAGCTAGCTTACCTGTGAGATCCTTTGCTAAATCTGGGTGATTCATTAAACAGTGACTGGCAAATTTCACACTTTCTAATCTCACAGGAACATGAATGTCATTAAATCTACAAAAGAGTGCTAAATATTAATTTTAAATCAAAATAATTCTCTCAAAATAAGGTATATAAGGATTATAAATGCTGATAATCAACAGTTACTGATTAAACAGTTTGTTGATTATTCTAGAGACAGCTATATGTTCTAAAGAAGAATATACAGTACTTACAAATGAAAAAGACATAATTTCACAAACACACTTTCAAAAACAGAATTTGCTTACCATGTGAAAAAAAAAAAAAAACACAGTATAAACACATCCTTCAACCCCAACCAACTATCACATTTCTAAAGTAAAAGAAATTAAGAATTTAAAATTATGTTACAAAACAAACAAAAAATAAAAATTCAAAACGTACAAAAGCTGTTTCAAAAATACACTTATAAATGGAAAACATTGGGGAGCAAGACAAGGGAAGCAAAATCATATATAAAAGGAGGAGGCAGAAGTTAGAAAATGAGTGCATTATTGCCTTATAATACATTGATCAGGGCTAGCTTGTAGTAAAATGCTCTTTTAAAACTCTAGTACACAAAATACTCAAAAAAACAACCAAACTCACTGCCATTGAGTTGATTCTGACTCATAGCGACCTCCATTGGGCTTCTCAGGCAATAAATCTTTATGGAAGTAGATTGCCCCAAGTTCCTTCTGTGGAACAGCTGGTAGGTTTGAACCACCAACATTTTGGTTAGCAATCAAATGGTTTAGGCACCGTGCTACTAGAGCTGTTTAGTATACAAAATGCCACATGTAAATTCAAAACTGCATATAAAAAACATAAGCTGAGTAACTCTCAAATTTAATTTTACTATTGGGCAATGTTTTAAAAAATATATTTGTTAATTATAAATGATGTAGATTTTACAGAGCAGGAAATATCTTCACTTTTCAAGTGATCTCATAAAATATTAGACTCAAGTTATTTAGTAAATGTCTATGGCCTCCTGCTTCCTTATCCTGAGTGAATGATCATATTTTAATAAAATCTTTCACTTGGAAGTTATAATTTTCTGAGAAAGAAAATGAAACATGATTATTTATGATCAAGTAATATTATAGAATATCAAATGTGATGTCATAATTAAGAGATAAACCGAGTCTTGCATATTTTACAAAATGTTTTGCTATGGATGCTGATGTCAATCACAGAGGCTAAAAATTCTTTCCCTGTATCTGCACAAGTTTACTTGATTCATTCAATCTCTATTAAATTCTTATGGAATAGCATTTAATTATTTGAATAGTTGGCATTTGGTTTTAAGAGCTTCAAAATGGCCTGTTATGAGCCAATAATGCAAAGATATCATTATATCCATGTCACAGATTTCTTTGTCATGTTTTAATACATAAAGTAGAATTAATATAAAGACTATTATAACGAGTTTAAGAGAATTTGAGACTAACTTTTGGACCACTTGAGCTAAACTATGGTGAACTGCAAATGTTCTCCAGGCTAGTAATTGTAAAATTATATTTCTCAATCAATTTTTGAAGCAAAGGAAATATGTACTTCAAACTCAGGGAGAAGTTAATACATTTTATGGATTTTTAAACCTTACCAGCAAATAGAAAACATTACCATCATCCTATGTTTTAAGAAAAAACACTAAAAATGTGAGTTAAGAGCAACGATATTTTCAATTTAAAAATCATATAATTATACCAATTTATGTAAATACACATCATGAAATTTTATAAGCTACAGACTCAAAAGATAATAAGAATGAGTAAATGAGTAATTTGCTTGATTGACAAATGCTGTGGAGTCTTAAAATTGGACCAGTATGTCTGTAGTTCCAAGGCGCTCTGGTGGAACAGAGCCTAAGGCATTTGATTGCTAACCAGAAGGCTGGTGGTTCAAACTCACCAGTGACACTGTGGAAGAAAGATGGGCAAGCTATTTCAGTGAAATTTACGACCTTAGAAACTGGATGGGAGTTGCTATGAGTCAGAACTGACTCAATGGCAATGGCTTGGTTTCGTTAGTTTTCCTTAGTCTCATGATTTACTTAAAAATCTTAACATTTAGAATGTTCTCAGATGTTATACAAGCTTTCTACAAAATTTTCCAACAGCTTACTCTCTAAGAAAGACAGTAACACAGATGCCATGGATACAAACAGACAATAATTAAAGTGAACCCTACTGACTAGCCTCCAAAACAAAGAAGTCAGAATTACAGAATTGCATATGTTCTTACCGTCCGAGAAAACACTGCCAAAGTGGACGATTCTGTGTTGCCAAATCAGAATCTTTAGAACCAAACAATTTAGCTAGAAGTCGAACAACAGCTAAACGCTCTTCTCCATCATTGCTCTAGTAGAAAAAAAAGATCAAAGAATAAATGAAGCCTGGGGTTACTGATCAAACCACAATTTCATACTTCTGCTTATAATGGTGAGAACTTCAAATCATGTGCTCTCTTCTACTATGCAGACATTGATTTGATTCCATGTTAATCATGGCTCTTTACTCTTACTTCACACTCTTCCAAATGTTAATTTATACTACTTTGCAGCTTGTTTGCAATCTACATATCTGTTGGAGATGTTTGCACATATAAGATAATCATACAATTCGAACAAATTCTAAGCTGCAAATAATCCTGCCATAAACAGTTCATTTTTAAAAAGAAATCTATCCTGCAATTTAAGCTCTGATATAAACAGCCACATAGATGCCACACACTTAACGTTTTGATACGTAAGTTTAATCATGTGAACCCTACTGAATACAGAACATGACATGAAAGAATGTAAGATTTTAATAGCACAGCAAGATTCTTAAGAGGATCTACAAAAAAGTAAAATTTAGTTTAAATCTGTTTTTCATCAAGGTCATCCTATTTTCTTATCCAAGGGAGCTCTGGTACATAGTGCCTAAGGCATCTGACTGCTAACCAGAAGGCTGGAGGTTCAAACCCACCAGTCACTCCTTGGAAGGAAGGTTGGGCAATCTACTTCCGTAGTGATACTGCCTCGGAAACCCAAGGAGGGGTCGCTATGAGTTAGGTCCGACTCAATGGTACACAACAACAACATTTTCTTATCCAGAAGATACGCTATGAAAGTTCTGTTTCAATTCTACTAGTGATACCTCATCTTAATGTAAATTAAGTTAGTATGAAACCATTTGGTGTAGGAAATGTTTTAAAACATCAAATATTCACTAGGAAAATAAATGCAATACTTAAAAGCAATCGCTAATTTTAACGTTCAAATACAAAGTGTGTCAAAAGCAACACCAGAAATGGCCCCTAAAAGACGTATGTGGAGAAATAAAAGAAGTTGAAATAGAAAATACAGACCATGGGAATTTTATCTTTTCCTTAAGAATGTTTTAACACTTGGGAATAGAGGATGTATGGGTAAAAGAGGAACATTTATCAAAAAGGTGTAAAAATGAAGTTTGCAACAAGTTTTTACACTTAACAACAAGACTTACATTCTTTGAAAAAATGCAGCCTTTTAATAGTACACTCTACTAGCAAACATAATTTATTTTTTAAGAACTATCAATCTATCCTAAATGTCAAACAGTGGAATGACTGGTAGTTTTGTTCTACTTGCAAGTGACTATTTTAATAGATTAGTTATTATTTCAAATAATAGTGGAACATTTCACGTCTATACTACTGAAATACTACTGAAATAAAAAGCTTGAGAACTTGCTCCCTTCCCTTTTTATAATTTAAAGTATATTCCCTGAGTGAGGTGGGAAAATGATTGAAGTGACAATAATGTTTTTCTTCGGCAATAATCATTTGGTGTCTTTGATCTATATTATTAATCTGAAAGTGAACACGATCTCGCTAAAGATACTACATATTATGAATTAAAATTACAAATATATATTTTTAATAATTAAAAGTGAGTAAAAATTGGTAATTCTGCATCAGCAGTTTACCAATGACTTTCGAAAGGTGCTTTAATAAAGTCACTCTAGTTGTCACTTCTCTCCAATCACAGCCACAAAAGGTAACTAACTCTACTACTATTTATAATTACAAAGTAACTGATTCAGAACCTCTGTGAAGTTTAATTTTTACTCCAACTAGTTTAAGACAAATATGACTGTTTTATGATTTTTAAATTTTAGGAATAAATATATGTCAGTCTTCCTCTTTGCCTGTTAGGTATTAAAAAACGTGAAAAAGAAAGAAAAAAGGCTGAAATGTAAAATATGTGAAATTCCTGATAACTACAGCTAAGGCTGTTAAGCAGCACAAATATTGTGAATCTCAGTTTCTTCATTTGTGATGAGAAAACTTCTACTTATACAGGCTAGAGCTGTACCTAGGTGTACCATAAATGAAATATTCCATTTTATTATTATTTACACACAATAATAGCAATAATGAAGTTTTTAAAAAGCAAATTTAGGGAGTTCAGGTAACATGGTGAAATAGGCAGAAAAACTACACAGCCCCTCTTCAACAACAACAAAAAAGAACCAATTAACATAGATACAGAAGATAATCCTGGAGCCCTGAGCTTTGAAGGGAACTATACAGAAGTGGATGAGGCACCAACCAGTAGAAAAACCTAAATAAAAACAGTGAGTATGGAGACAGAACTATGGATTGTCAGCTATGACAGGACCAACAGCCTAAATATTTCCAATTAGTGTTGGGACCTGAGATTTAACCAAAAGATCAGCCCTGGTCACCAAGGGCTGCAGGGACAACTATGTGATGGTGGCCTATGACTAGGAAGGAAAACAGAAGGAGGGAGACAACCCGAGCTGTGGACTTTCAGCTATCCTGAGGGCACAGCCATTTTGATTGTTTACGCGTGGCAGATGGAACACACAGGAATCAGATTGACTACATTTGTGGCAAGAGGCAGTGGAAAAGCTCAATATCTTCAGCCAAAACCAGGCCAGGAGCTGATTGTGGAACAGACCATCAACTGCTC
>NW_006921763.1:1148233-1149419 GCF_000298275.1 Orycteropus afer afer
TGCAGCCATTTTGAATGTTTACAAGCGGCTGCCATATTGGATATGTAAAGTGACTGAGGGCACAGCCATTCTGAATCTTTACAAGTGGCAGCCATGTTAGATTTAAAAGTGACAACATTCTCATTTGGATTCCAGGGGCCCAAGTGAAGGCATTTTGTGCCAAGGACAGCAGGGACACATGAGAGGCTGACACAGGAAAGGAGATGGGGTGAGTGTGTAAGTGCTGTCAACTAGTGAATAGAGGAACACAGCACAACACCCTGCTTATGAAGATAACATACAAAGAAAACGAAAATTGTGGGCAAGTCCCTCAAACATACAATCACCAATTAAATATAAACACAAAAATGTCACAATGCCTCGGAGACAACAGAGCATCACAATCCATACAAAGAAGCAAGATAAAGCAGAAGAAACAAGAGACCAGGATACATACCCAAAACACAGCCCTGAGGAAGACCCAACATTGGAACTCCTTGATAAGGAATTCACAAGAGTTATATTTCGGTATCTTCAATGAATTGAGAGGCAAATCAAGGAAAACACTGACAAAACTGAGCAAAACACAGAGAAAATCCTACAACAATTTTGAAAGACAACACGAGAACAAAATGACAAAATAAATGAAAAATTAGAAACAAAATCTACAGACAGAAATCCAGAAGATTAATACTAAATTTTCAGAAAGAGATAAGACATTACTGAATGGGCGAAGGAGCAGAACTGAATCTATGGGAGACAAAATTAGTGAGATTGAAGGAAAATACATCAATACTTCTTTGGAAAGGGATCAATCAGAAAAAAGATAAAACCAAAGTAAAGAAAACCTAAGGTTCATGTGGGATACCATCAAAAGGAATAACCTACATTTCGTTGGAATTCCAGAATAGGAAGAGAAAATTAAAACCACAGAGAAAACTGTCAAAGATTTGTTGGATAAGAATTTTCCTGGTATGATGAAAGATGAGACTATATCCATTCAGGATGTCCAACAAACCCCAAACAGGATAGACCCCAAAAGAAAATCACCAAGACATATCATCATCATCATCAAATTCATCAAAACCAAAGACAAAGAAAGAATCATGAAAGCAGCACAGGAAAAACGAAAAGTTACCTACAAGGGGCAACCAATAAGACTAAGCTCAAATTTCTCGGCAGAAATCATGCAGGCAAGAAGATAATT
>NW_006921763.1:1149839-1151434 GCF_000298275.1 Orycteropus afer afer
TTCTAAACTTGGAAAGAAAACTATAATTCACAGGGTAACTTCAAGGAAAAATGATAAAGCTTCACATCAAAATAAAAAAGAGGACAGCACAAATATTTAGCAAATACTGAAACAACAGCAATGAAGGAAGTGATAACACAATTCATAAACAAAATGAGCTCAGCATAGAAAATTATATGGAACAAAGAAATCAACACAACGAAAAAGCACATAACAAAAATGACAGTGATGAATTCATATTCGCTGATAATTACATATTTGGCAAGGGACTTATCTCTAGCACCTCAACAGCAAAGGAATTAACAATCCAATTGAAAAAGACATGGATAGACACTTCACCAAGGTGGATATTCAGGTGGACAGCTAATACATAAAGAGATGCTCATGATCATTGGCTATCAGAGAGATGCATATCAAAACACCAATAAGACACCGTCTCACCCCAGAACAGATGGCAAGGTTCAACGAGACAGAAAATAACAAATGCTGGTGGGGATGTGGAGAGACTGAGACTCTCATACACTGCTGGTGGGACTGTGAAGGGATACAAACACTGTGGAAAGCAATATAGCTATTCCTTAGAAAGCTGGAATTGGAGATTCCATTTGATGCAGCAATCCCATTACTAGGTATATATCCTAGGGACGTGAAAGCCAGGACAGGAACAGATATATGCACACCCATGTTCATTGCAGCACTATTTAAAATAGCAAAAAGATGGAAACAACCTACATACCCATCAGTAAAAGAATGGATGACCAAACTACAGTATGTACACACAATGGAATGCTATGCAGCACTAAAGAATAATGTAGAGTCTGCAAAACACCGTATAACAAGGATGAACTTGGAGGACATTATGCTTAGCGAAATAAGTCAATCATATAAGGACAAATATAGTATTAGTTCGTTGTTGTGGAGGGTCAAGGAAAGGTTTATACATGGAGGGAAACTTTCTTTATTGGTTGCCAGGGGTGGAGGGGAGGGGAGGGAACATTGAAAAAAAAAAAAAGAGCGCACTGACGCATATCACTTTAGTTTTGTGTATTTCACTGTATATAAATTATATTTCAATAAAATGCATTAAAAAAAAAGATTTCACCTAAAAATTGGCACTGCTAGCCAGGGGCTACATGGAGGACTGCACTGGTGGCGGGTGAATAAAAGGGGAAGCAGCAAAGAGGGAGATGGGTTGAGCTATGTACTTTTGTCTGTTTGGAGGCACAACCACTTTGAATGTTTGTAAGTGGTTTGACCATTTCGGATATTTAAACCAACAATGTTCTCCCAGATTTCATGGACCTAAGAATAGCCTCCACTTGCCAGCAACTGCAAGGACATTCAGGACCGAACGACTGGAAAGGTTTGATATTGCCCTTGTTACTCTTATACCCCCACACCCTCTTGGTGAACAGAAGTGCAGCCATCCCTCACTCCCACCCACCTTCTTGGCTGGCAGGAATTCCATTCCAGTCTGTGTGCTCTGAAGGAGCCTAGGTGTCCTGCCCCACACAGAGTTTTTTTTCCCCTTTCCTGTTTGTTTTTGTCTGTTTCAAAACTGTTACTATTGTTCTTTTTTTTTGGTCCTTTTTATT
>NW_006921763.1:1151875-1154054 GCF_000298275.1 Orycteropus afer afer
TTTTTTGTCCACTTGCTTTTACTTTTTTGATGGTTTTTCGATCGATGTTTTTGTTGAACTGAGTTGTAGACAGCAACTGTGCCCATATTACCCAACCACACCCGTACCTCTTGCAGCTCCACTTACTGAGTGAGAGCAACCACTTCCTTCTTCACCACCTGGCCAATAATAAAGGACCACCAGGAAGAGCCTGACTCACCCTTAACTGCTCTTCACAATTAACAGCGATCTAAATATAGCAACATCACAATGTCTCAGAGACAACACACCATCACAGTCCACATAAAGAAGCAAGATAAAAGTGGTAGAAACAAGGAAGCAGGATACAAACACAGAAAACATCCCTGAGGAAAAAGCAGCATTGGAATTCCCTGAATGGAACTCAAAAGAATTATACTTAGGTATCTTCAAAGGATTGAGAGACAGATAAAGGAAAACACTGTCAAAACCCTAGAACAATTTCAGAAAAAAATACAAGAACAAAATGACAAAATAAATGAAAAATGAGAAATGATACAAAAGCTACAGATAGAAATTCAGAAGATCAATAATAAATTGTCAGAAATAGAGAACACATTGAAAGGGCAAAGGAGTAAAATAAAATCTATAGAAGACAGAATTAATGAGCTTGACGATAACTAAATACTTCTTTGGAAAGGGATCAGTCAGAGAAAAAAAAGGATCAAAACAAAATGAAGAAAGTCTAAGTTCATGTGGGATAGCATTAAAAGGAATAACCTACATGAAATCATAATACCAGAACAGGAAGAGAAAAAGAAGACCACAGAGAAAATGGTCCAAGATTTGTTGGAAGACAACTTCCCCGATATGAAGAAAGAAGAGAATATACCCATTCAAGAAGTCCGATGAAACCCAATCAGGAGAAACCCCAAAAGAAAATCACCAACACATATCATCATCATACTCATCAAAACCAAAGACAAAGAAAAATCCTGAAAGCAGCACAGGAAAAACGAAAAGTTACCTACAATGGACAACCAATAAGAATAAGCTCTGATTTCTCACCAGAAACCATCCAAGTAAGAAGGCAATGGGATGGTATATATAAAACCCTGAAAGAGAAAATTTCCAACCAAGAACTACGACCCAGCAAAATTGTCCCTCAAATATGATGGTGAAATTAGGAGATTTCCAGATAAGCAGAAATTAAGGGAATTTGTTAACACCAGATCAACCTTAGATGAGATATTAAAAGGGAATCCTTTGAACACAGACCCAACAATAGCAAACAACAACCGACCAGTAATACACAAGATTAAATAACCCAGAAACCAACATAGCTATGGAAATATCCAGAGTAAAATAAGCTTAACAAGATTGTAAACAGGGAACCAGACACATCAATTGGCAAATGAGGACAACTGCAAACCAAAAAGAGGGAAAAAATAGTGTAGCTACAGAACTTTTAAATGGTGAGGAAGTCAAGAGAGTTGCAAGACAGAAGGGACTGTTCTAAACTCAGAGAGAAACTTATATATCACAGGGTGACCTTAAAAAAAAAAATGATATAAACCTTCACATCACTGTAAAAAAGAGGACCAGCACAAATATTTAGCAAATACTAAAACAATAGCAACTAAGGAAATAACACAATTCATAAACATAATGAGCTCACTTCAGAAAATTATATAGAACAAAGAATCCAGGAACATCATGAAAAAACACATAATAAAATGACAGCAACCAATTCATACTTATTGATAATTACACTGAACATCAATGGATTAAGTGCACCACTCAAGAGACAGAGAGATGCAGACTGGATAAGAAGACATAACCTATCAGTATGCTGTCTATAAGAGACACACCTTAGAGACAAAAACAAAAAACAGAATAAAAGTCAAAGGTTCGAAAAGATATACCAAGCAGATGACAACCAAAAAAAAAGCAGACGAGGCAATATTAATTTACAATAAAATGGACTTTAAAAAAAAACCACCATGAGACAAGGAAAGACATTATGTAATTGTAGTGTGGTGAATTGCTTGCTTAGTGTGGCTTTTCTACCCATGAGTCATTGTGGACTCAGTGGTGGAATGGGCGGCTGGGGGGCTCCTGATTGTGAATGTTGTCCACATGGAGTATTTCTGTTGGGCGTGGCACAGTGCAATGTTCTGCGAGGTTCCCACTCTCTCTCACGTGCTTGGAGTTCTGATGC
>NW_006921763.1:1154584-1169621 GCF_000298275.1 Orycteropus afer afer
TTAGAGGAGGTCAGAACATGTGGCCTCCTTGCCGTTTTTGCAGTAATGATTAAAGGATCAACTGAACAAGAAGATAGAACCATACTAAATATCTATGGACCCAATGAAAAAGCCCCAAAATACACAAATCAAACATTAAGAAAATTGAAAAGGCAAATAGATGACTCACTGTGATAGTAAACCAAAGTAACTGCCGCTGACCTGGACGCGACTCACAGTGATCACTCCTTCGGTTTCGGAGTCAGTATCACTACGGAAGTAGATTGCCCAACCTTTCTTATGAGGAGTGGCTAGTAGGTTTGAATCACCAGGCTTCTAGTTATCAGTCAAATGCCTTAGGCACTATGCCACCAGAACTCCTACAGTCACAGTAGGAGACTTTAATACACCACTTTCAATGAAAGAACAAATGGAAAGAAACTCAACAAAGATACAGAAGAGCTAAATAATACAATCCACTAACTTGACCTTATTCACATCTACAGAGTACTTCGCCCCAAAACAGCACAATATACATTCTTTTCCAGTGCACATGGAACATTCTCCAAGATATACCATATGTAAGGCCATAAAGCAAACTGTCCTAAATTTTATTAAAAACAATGAAATACTGCAAAGCATCTTCTGACATCACAATGCTATCAAATTAGAAATCACAATAGGAAGATAAATGGAAAAGAGCAAACACATGGAAACTGAACAACACCCTCCTTTAGAACAACTGGGTAATAAAAGAAAAAATGAAATAAAAAAATTCCTTGAAAAAACAAGAATGAAAACACAACATACCAAAATCTTCAAGACACAGCAAAAGCAGTTATCAGAGTCCAATTTAGAGCAATAAATGCACACATCAAAAAAGAGCCAAAATACACACTTCAAATCAACATTTCCAATAATTAGAAAAAGAACAGCAAGAAAAGCCTCCAGTCACCAGAAGAAAGGAAATAATAAAGATCTGAGCAGAAATAAATGAAACAGAAAATAGAAAGACAAAAGAAAAAATCAACAAGACTAAAAACAAAAAAATAAACTAAATTAACTGCTGTCAAATCGGTTCTGAATTATAGCGACCCTCCTTGGGTTTCTAAGGCACTGTCTCCACAGAAGACTGCTCAATCTTCCTTCCAAGGAGTGGCTGGTGGGTTTGAAGTGCCAGCCTTCTGCTTAGGAATCAAATACCTTAGGTACTATGCTTTTTGAAAAGATTAATATAATTGCAAACCACTGGCAAATTTAACAAAGGAGAAGAGGGAGAGAATACAAATAACATGAACAAGAAATGAATTGGGTGACATAACAATAGAATCAAATGAAATAAAAAAGATAATGATCAAGATACTATGAAGAACTATACTTCAACAAATTTGAAAATCTACAAGAAATGGAAAGATTTCTAGAAACATACTACTTACCTAAACTAACACAGACTGAGGAAGAAAAGTTGAACAGACTTAGAACAAAAGAAGAAATGGAAAAAGTCATAAAAAAAAAAAAAAAATAACCAACAAACCAAACAAAAAAGGTCTGGCCCAGACAGTTTCACTGGAGAATTTAACCAACTTCAGAGAAGAAGTGACACCAATCCTACTCAAACTATTCCAGAACACAGAAAAGAATGGAATCCTCCCAAATTTATTTTATGAAGCAAGCATAACATCAATACCAAAACCAGGCAAAGACAACACTAAAAAGAAAAACCACAGACCAATTACCCTCATGAACATAGATGCAAAAATCTTCAACAAAATCCAAGCCAATAGACTCCAACAACATAATAAACAAATAATACATTATGATGAAGTGGGGTTCATGTCAGGTATGCAAGGATGGCTCAACATTAGAAAAACAATTGCTATCAATCACATAAATAAAATAAAGGAAAAGAACCACATCATCATTTCAAATGATGCAGAAAAGGCATTTGATAAAATTCAATACCCATTCTTGATGAAAACTCTCAGCAAAATAGGAATAAAAGCAACATTCCTCAACACAATAAAGGGCATCTATGCAAAACAACAGCAAACATTATTCTCAATGGAGAGAGACTGAAACCCTTTCCCTTGTGAATAGGAACCAGATAAAGATGTCCTCTATCACCATTTCTATTCAACATTGTACTAGAAGTCCTAGCCACGGCAATAAGACAAGAAAGGGAAATCAAAGGCATCCAAATTGGTAAGGAGGTAGTCAAACTATCCCAATTTGCTGATGATGTGGTCCTATATGTAGAAAACCCAAGAGACTCAGTCAAAAATCTACTAGAAATAATTGAGAGATTTAGCATCATGGCAGGATGCAAGATCAATATACAAAAATCAGTTGGATTCCTCTACACCAGCAAAGAGACCGTTGAAAAAGAAATAAGGAAATCAATACCATTTACAATAGCTACCAAAAAAATACTTAGGAATAAATCTTTTCAGTGACACACACAAAGAAAACTACTTAAGAAACCATAAAAGATCTACATAAATAGAAGAACATACCATGCTTGTGGATAGGAAGATTAAACATTGTGAAAATGTCAATTCTACCCAAAGCAATTTATACATTCAATGCAATCCCAATCCAGACCCCATCAACATTCTTTAAGGATATGGCAAAACCAAGCACTAACTTCATATGCAAAAGAAAGCAAGCTCGGATAAGCAAAGTACTATTGAAGAAGAAGAACAAAGTAAGAGGTCTCATAGTCCCAGCTCTTAAAACCTACTACACAGGCACAGTAGTCAAAACTGCCTGGTATTGGTACAATGACAGACACATAGACAAATGGAATAGAATTGATAACCCAGAAATAGATCCATCGACCTATGGTCAGCTGATCTTTGACAAAGGGCCTGTGGTTTAGTAAATTACATAGTGTGGCTTTTCTAGTCATAAGTCTTTGTAACTGCATGATGGAATTTGCTGTGAGCAACTGAGTAGCTCCTGATTGTTAAAAGTTATCCACCTTGGGTACTTCTGTTGGGAGCAGTATGAAGTAATTTTCAGGGAAGTTTGCACTCTCTCAGGTGTATAGAATTCTGATATTGGGATTGGTTAGTTTGGTTATTCTGCCAGGCTCAAAAGGAGCCCTCCTAAAGGCAGAAGGAATCTCTCACTGCCAGGTGGGAGAGAGACACTGAGAGACGCACACTCCTGAGAGACACCGAGACATGCACTGCTTTGAGAGAGACTGAGAGACACTGTTGGCTGAGAGAGACTGAGTGTGTTCCTAAACTTGAATTGTAGCCTGATGCTTCTCTTATAAACCCCATAATCTGTGAGTTCTGTGTGGCCACTAGAGTGAATTATCAAACCCAGCAGAGAGGTGGTGGGTACTGCAGGAGGAACAGTTGGTGTCAGGATTGGTGAAAGGGCTGGAGGGAGACAGCATGTCTGGCCTGACAAGAACAGGCCTTGGTATACTGATGGTGGTTCTGTCTTCCTCTTGTGGGGTTAGAGGAGGTCAGGAGATACAGCCTCCCTGCCTCTTTGGCAGGGCCAAAATCCATTAAATGGGGAAGAAATTGTCTGTTTAACAAATGGTGCTAGCAAAATTGGATCTACATTTGCAGAAAAATTGAAACAAGATCTGAAGCTCAAACTGTACACAAAAACTAACTCCAGATGGGTCAAAGACTTAAACGTGAAAACATAAACTATGACGTTCCTTAAGGAAAAACTAGGGACAAATTTAGGGGCCCTGATATATGGCATATATAGACTATCAAACGTAACTCAAAATGCACGAACAGCAGAATATAAACTAGATGAATAGGACCTTCTGAAAATAAAATTTTTATGTGCTTCCAAGGACTTCTCCAAAAGAGAACCTACATATTGGGAAAAAATACTCGGCAATGACATATTATAAAAACTCTAACACCTCAATAACAAAAAGACAAATAATCCAATTAAAAAATGGGCAGAAGACATGAATAGACACTTCACCAAAGAGGATATTCAGGTGTCCAACAAACACATGAAGATATGCTCACAATCATTAGCCATTAGACAGATACAAATCAAAACAACAATGACATACCATCTTGCTCCAGCACAAGTAGTAAAGCTCAACAAGACAGAAAATAACAAATGTTAATGAGGACGTGGAGACACTGGGACTTTCATACAGAGCTGGTGGGACTGTCAAATGATACAACCACTGTGGAAAGCAGTATGTTGATTTCTTAAAAAGTAGGAATTAGAAAGATCATTTGACCAAGGCATCCCATTATTAGGTACATATCCTAAAGAAGAGAGAGCCAGGACAAGAACAGATTTACACCCATGTTCATCGCAGCACTATTTATAATAGCCAAAAGATGGAAACCTAGGTGTTCATCAACTGAAGAATGGATAACCAAACTATGGTATATACATACAATGGAATAACATGCAACCCTAAACAATAAAATAGAATCTGCAAAACACCGCCTAACATGGATGAACTTGGATGACATTATGCTGAAATAAGTCAACCACAGAAACACAGAAGTTGTATTAGTCCTTTATTGTAAAGAGTCAAGAAAAGGTTTACATATGGAAGGAAATTTTCTTTGTTGGTTATCAGGGGTGGGAGGGGAGGAGAGGGAGCACTGTTAGATAGGTAGAGACAATTATCGATTGGGTGAAGAGAACGGCAATGTACCAAATATGAGTGATCAACACAGTGGCAATGAGGAAGAGGAAGACAAAGAGAGTGCATGGGAGATACAGACAACAAAGATGAACCCCTTTGCACATACAATACTGTGTTGTCAGTGAAGTAAAACAATGATACACAGGTGGACAGATGGGTGGACAGGCTGAACAATTAGGTATGTCTATAAAGGGGGGGAGTGTGTCTAAGACCATGTATAGGGTTGGCAGACAATGTTTCTACAAGTTTATTTGTATGTTCTGTAAGAATTCCCAGGTATATACTAGAGCTGACAAGGGGCAAGGTTGTAGTCACTTCTTGGCCATAGCCAACTACTCAGAGGGAGCGAGTAGTTGGTCCTGTGAGCTCAGGACCAGAGTCACAGGGGACATCAAGCTCTATTGGTATAACATACTACCCAAATATGCTCCACATCCTACTGTGGCTAATAGCAACTGGGATCTTAAAAGCCTTCAAGAGGACATTTAGATGTAATGACAGGTCTCTCCACATCCAGAGTGAAGAAGAATGAAGAAAACCAAAGATACATTTAAACAATTAATCCAAGTGACTGGCACACCATGTGATCCTCAGGCAATACGACTTTAAGACCAGAAGAACTAGGTGGTGCCTAGCTACCACTGTCAATCACTCGGAGGGGATCTATGTAGGAGATCCTGGATAGAGTGGAAGAACAATGTGGAACAAAACTCAAAATCATTAACAACAACAAAAAAAAGGGCCCAGGTTTGTTGGTCTGATAGAGCCTGGTGGAACCCCCAAGACTATGGCCGCTAGCTGACATTCAGGTCTGAAATTTAACTCACTCATATGGCTTCCAGCCAAACCAAAGACAGGCATATGAGCTGAACATTTACAATAGGTAGACACACTCCTTGGAGAGATCAATCATGGGATAATAGAAGGACTATGTATGCACAGGGAGACAGCTCAGGGGCAGGAGTGCATGGGGGGAAAGGACACAGGGAAGAGGTAACTATGTGAAGTGAGAGGAGAGCTGTTGCATTGTGGGAAATTGTAGTCAATGGCATGAGACAAAGTGTATGTGAACTGTTGTATGGAAAGTGAATTTGCTATGTAAACTTTTACCAAACCACAATTAAAAAAAAAAAAAAAAAGCAAATTTACCCAACAACATAGAATAACAAAAATCAACAGTTTTCTGTTTGATATATTATACTAAAAGAGACTACAAAGCCAGCTACAGTATTTACCGACTAAAGTTTTCACATATTAAACAAGGAATTATAAAAAATAACTTTAAAAAAAAATCCTGTTTATGTGTCTTTAAGGTCAGAACTATGAACTCAAATTTTATTAATGAAAAAGTATGGACATCATGGGGAGTGTGGTGCACTAGGAAGCTCATACCCATTTAAGAAGGTGCCACTATTCAGTTCCAGCCATTCTGTTGACATGTAGAAAGAATAGTTCAATATTGCTAGACTTCTCTTTTTTAAACAAAGACCAGATATCTGGATCTTTGAGCAAAATGCCTTGATTTTTAAATTCATTAATGCGATGCTAGCGACAGGAGAAAATCCTGGTATGAGTCAACGTCTACTTCGGGTTGGATTCAACATATTAGCAATATATGCCTTTATTTATCCTAAAAGAATAAAGTATTACAGTTACTCCAACACAGCTATTAGTTGGGCCTGACTTGATGGCACATAACAACCACCACTACTAACATAGCTGCCCTCCATTTACAGTCCATAAAAAGGAAACCTAAATATCTAGTTCCTAATTCCTTCCTGCTATCAATGCCAGTTGTACTTAAGAGGCTTGATTTTTCAAGTTCAGACTCTATGATAAAATTAGGTGGACAATATAAATAAATATTGTGCTTATTATTTTTATTTTATATTTTTAAATTGTGATTTGGATGAAAATTTACAGAGCAAATTTATTTTCTATTCAACAATCCATACAAATTCCGTTTTGTGACATTTACTGCAATCCCACATTATAACATCACTCTTCCCACTTTTTCCCTGTGCCTACCTTTTCCCTTCATATTTTCTTCTTATTCCCTCTCAACTTCCTAGCTCCACCCCTGGGCAAGTGCTGTACTTTTAATCACATATGCTAGACTGTTCTAATGATTGTTACCCTACTGGTACAATTGTTCACCTTAAAGGCCTATCATTTGGCTCTCATCTGTCATTCTGTGGTGGCTTGCATTTGGTGGTGACGCTGGAAGCTAGTTTATCAGTATTTTAAATACCAGCACGGTTACCCATGGTGGACAGGTTTCAGCAGAGTTTCCAGAGTAAGACAGATTAGAAAGGACAAGGGTATCCACTACTGAAAAAATTGGCCACTGTAAATGGCACATAACAACAACAATAACAACACTGTAAACCTTATGAATAGCAATGAAACACACTGTAATATATTACAGGAAAATGTCATGAATAGCTGTGATGCACTGTCTAACATAATGCTGTAAGGTAAGTCCTTCAGGATGAAAGGCACACAAAATATGACTGTGAAAGAGCTGCCTCCTCAAAGTAGAAATAACCTTAATGACACGGATGAAGTAAAGCTTCTGGGACCATCATTTGCTGATGTGGCATGACTCAAAATACGAATAAATAGCTGTAAACATTTATTAATAACCAGAATGTGAAACAGATGAAGGTAAGAGTGTAGAAAAATTAGAAGCTGTCAAAAATGAAATGGAATGCATACAGATCGATATTCTAGGCATCAGCAATCTTAAATGGACTGATACTAGCCATTCTGAATCTGACAATCATATGGTCTAGTATGTGGGAAATGAAAAACTGAAGAGGAATGGAGTCACTTTCATTGCCAAAAAGAACATTTCAAGATTCATCCTGAAGTACAAGGCTGTCAGCGATAGAAAAGAAATATCCATACACTTACAAGACCAGTTAATATGATTAGTATTTCAATTTACACTCCGACCACTAAAGCCAAAAATGAAAACATTGAAGATTTTTACCAACCTCTGCAGTCTAAAATTGACCAAGCATGTAGTTAAAATGTATTGTTAATTACTGGTAATTGGAATGCGAGAAACTTTGGTGATGTAGTGGATAAGGCATTTGGCTGCTATCAGAAGGTCGAGTAGTTCAAACTCACCAGCCACTCCATGGAAGAAAAGATGGGGCAATTTACTTCTGATAAGATTTACAGCCTTGGAAACACAATGGGGGTTGCTAGTAGTTGGAATCCACTCAATAGCAGTGAGTTTGGTTTTGGAGGTTGGAATGTGAAAGTTGTAAACAAATAAGCAGCATCAGTAGTTGGGAAATATGGCCTTGGTGAAAGAAATCACACCAGAGAGCACATGATAGAACTCTCCAAGACCAATGCTTTATTCACTATAAATACCTTATTTCAACAACATAAATGGCAACAATACCCGTGGACCTTGCAGATAGAATACAAAGAAATCAAACTGATGACATCTGTGGAAAGAGGTGATAAAGAAGCTCAGTATCATCAGTCAAAACAAGAACAGGAGCTAACTGTGGAATAAACCATCAATTGCTCATATGCCAATTTCAAGTTGAAGCTGAAGAAAAGTAAAACAAGTACATGAGACAAAAATATGACCTTGAGTATATCCCACCCGAATTTAGAGACCATCTGAAGAATAGATTTGATGCATTAACAGCGATGGCTGAAGACCAGACAAGTTGTGGGATGACATCAAGAACACCATACATGAAGAAAGCAAAAAGTCATTAAATAAGTAAGACAGAAAGAAAAGACCAAAATACGTATCAGAAGAGACTCTGAAACTTGCTCTAGAACAGAGAGTAGCTAAAGTGAATGGAAGAAATGATTAAATAAAGAGGTAAACAGAACATTTCAAAGGGAAGAAGATAGTAAAATATTATAATGAAATGTGAAAGACATGGAATTAGAAAACCAAAAGGGAAGAACATGCTCAACATTTCTCAAGCTGAATGAACTCAAGAAAATTTAGTTGCACTATTGAAGGATTTTACAGGCAAAATATTGAATGATGCCCTACATCAAAAGAGATAGAAGGAATATAGAGTCATTGGCAAAAAAAAAAAAAAAAAGAATTGATTGATGTTTAACCATTTCAGGAAGTAGCATATGATCAAGAAATGATGGTATTAAAGGAAAAATCCAAGCTGCATTGAAGGAATTGGGCAAAATAAGGCTCTAGGAATTGATGGAATACCCATGGAGATGTTTCGACAAACAGGGAAGTAGTGAAGGAGGCACTCACTTGTTTATGCAAAAATGGTTGTAGCAGTATATTGACAGTGAACTGCCAGAAATTTAAGCTGGATTCAGGAGAGGGTGTGGAATGAGGGATATCACTGCTGGTGTCAGAGAGATCTTAGTTAAAAATAGAGAATAGTAGAAAGATGTCTACCTATGTTTTATTGACTACAGAAAGGAATTTGACTGTGTGGATTATGACATAGTATGAAAAACACTGCAAAGAATGGGAATTCCAGAACACTTAATGGTACTCATGCAAAAACTGTATACAGACCAAGAGGCTGCCATTTGAATAGAACAAGGGGATACCGCAAGCTTCAAAATCAGGAAATGTGTGTGTCAGGGTCATGTCTTCTTGCCATACTTATTCAATCTGTATGATGAGCAAACAATCCCTGAAGCTGGACTGTATGAAGAATGCGGCATTAGGATTGGAGGAACATTCATTAACAACCTATGATATGAGCATGACACAACCTTGCTTGCTGAAAGTCAAGATGGCTTGAAGCACATACTGATGAAAATCAAAGACTACAATTTTCAGCGTAGATCACACCTCAACATAAAACAAAAATCCTCACAACTGGATCAATTACCAGCATTGTGATAAATGGAGAAAGACTGAAGTTGTCAGGTATTTTACTTTACTCAATCCACATTCAATGCTGAGGGAACCAGCATGTCAAGCAATGAGATATACTGCATCAGGCAAATCTGCTGCAAAAGACATCTTTAAGTGTTAAAGAGCAAAGATATCACTTGGAAGATTAAGGTGCACCTAGTCCAAGCCATGGGAGCTCTGGTAGCATAGTGGCTAAGACACTTGCCTGCTAACCAGACGGCTGGTGGTTCAAACCCACCAGCCACTCCTCGGAAGGAAGGCTGGGCAATCCTACTTCTGTAGTGATACTGCCTCGGAAACCCAAGGAGGAGTCGCTATGAGTCGGGTTTGACTCGACGGCACATAACAACAACAACAGTCTAAGCCATGGTATTTTCAAAATCCTCACATGCATGTGAAAGCTGGACAATGAATAGGATGACCAAAGAACTGATGTCTTTGAACTGTGATGTTGGCAAAGAATACTAAATATACCATGGACTGCTAGAAGAACAAACAGTATCTGCTTTGGAAGAAGTACAGCCTGAATGCTCCTTAGAAATGAAAATGGGCAGACTTTGTCTCAGCTACTTCGGTCATGATGTCAGAAGGGATCACTCTCAGGAGAAGGATTATCATGCTTGGTAAAGTAGAAGGTCACCAAAAAGGAGGAAGACCCTCAGTGAGATGGAGTGACACAAGAGTTTCAACAATGGGCTCAAGCATACAAATGACTGTGAGGATGACACAGGACTGGGTAATATTTTGTTCTGTTGTACACAGGGTTGTTGAGTTGGAGCTGACTTGATGGCACCTAACAATAATTGTTTGGCTGAAAGTTGAGTCATGGGTGTTAAGTTCAGTTCCTAACTTGAATGGTGTCTAAGAGCCATAGTCTTGGGGGTTGTACCTCAGACCAGTAGCCTGGTTTTCTTTTTAAATTATTTTTTCCAATTTTTATTGCAAGATTTGGGTGAAAGTTTACACAGCAAATTCACTTTCCATATAGAAGCTACATACACTTTGTCTCACGACATTGACTACAATTACCCACAATGTAACAGCTCCCCTTCTACTTCCTCCTCATAGTTACCTTTTCCCTGTGTCCTTCCCTCCGATGCACTCCTGCCCCCCGAGCTGTCTCCCTGTGCATACACAGCCCTTCTATTTTCCCATGTTTAATCCCTCCAAGGAGTGTATCTACCTAATGTAAATGTTCAATTCCTATCCCTGTCTTTGGTTTGGCTGGAAGCCACAGCAATGGGTTAAATTCCAGACCTGAAGAGAAGCCAGTGGCCAGTCTCAGTGGATCCACCAGGTTCTATCAGACCAGCAAACCCAGTCTTCCTCTCCCCCCCTTTTTTTCTAATGCTTTTGAGTTTTGTTTCACATTGTTCTCCCACTCTATCCAGGATCTCCTGTATAGATTCCCGCTCCAAATGGTTGACAGTGGTAGCTGGGCACCATCTAGTTCTGGTCTCACCGTCGTACTGGCTGAGGATCGCATGGTATGCAGTCGCTTGTACTAATTGTTTCCATGTGTCTTTGGTTTTTAGACTGCTCACTTTTGTGCTTTTGAATTTTGTGCCACGTTTTTCTAGAGGGACAGTATTTTAATGCTTTACACCTAGAAATAACTTGGTATGCACACATCTTTAGGACGTTGTTGAAATAAATTTGTAACAGTAAAAAAAAAAAAAAAACACCCAAAACTCTAAAACTTGTTCCCTATATGACATTTTCCCCACAAGCAGAGTTTCCCACAAGCTAGATATTAGGTCCTTTATACCATAATTAACAAATGCATGTAATAAAGACAATATGGACAATTCTTAATCATCTATATCTGTTTTAAGAATTTGAAAATCTAAGTTGTAATCTCACATTTGCTTTGACTATGTGAATGGGCAAAACACTTCATCTGAAGTTTTTTCATCTCAAAAATCAAAGCAATAATAATGCTAGACCCAATGATACTAAATTAATTTAAAGATCAAGTAAGATACTGGATGTAAAACGTCTTTCAAAAAGTACAGTGTATTGTATTCAACAAATGCAAAGTGTTGTTTCTCTCACCTATGGTGAGGAAGTATCAGGTTTTTTATTTTGAGGAGTTTTAAATTCCTTGCTTAGTTGACCATAAAAACATAGATGCATTCTGAAGTCACATAAAAAACCTGTGTCTTGGATCTAAACTATGAAAAGGGTTCATTATCAAGAGTCTTTGAGCCATCAGTTAAGAATCTTTAGATATTCTAACACAGAACCACCTAATAATATCAACATGTACTATAATTTACTAGGAAGGAGCTCTGGTAGCATAGTGGCTAAAGCACTTGACTGCTAACCAGAAGGCTGGTGGTTCAAACCCACCAGCCACTCCTTGGAAGGAAGGTTGGGCAATCCTACTTCCGTAGTGATACTGCCTTGGAAACCCCAAGGAGGGGTCGCTATGAGTCGGGGCCAACTCGACGGCACATAACAACAACAACAACAACAATGCTTTTTCCTACATCTATTATTCATGTTACTGTGTTTTTGAGCAGATATTTAACAATTGGGTATTTTAAGTCATTTTGCAATGTAAGTTCTCAGATGAGAATTAACTAAGTATTAGAAAACAAACTGAACTCCTATTTCATTCTTTTACAGTCAGAGAAAGACTACATGATATACATTTTTCCCTTAAAGTTTAAAAGTTTTAAAAATTTTAGTCAATCCTACCTTCAGTTTGAATTCAAGCTGTGGCATGACAGATAATAACAAATGAGGATCTATAGCAAACAGTTCCTGAATCAGATCAAATACATGTTCTGACAAATCACTTACTGAAGACCTTCCCAGCACCAGGACTTGATTGAAAAACTATAGGAGATATTAGAAAAGAAAATGAAACACAAATTTCATTAAAAACTTGCGTAGGTTTTCTATAAACATATACATTTAAAAAAGTACAATATAACCAGTAATTACATACATATATAACTGAAAAGGATGATACAGAATAGGTGTTTCAATTACTAATAGATAATGGGAAAGTCACCTAAACAGCAGAAGAATAAATCTCCAAATATATAGAATATTAACATCAAGTCATGAATGTTACAGGGAGAAAAGTAAAAAAGAAGAAGTTATTAGCTTTGTTTCAAATGAGGTTCTAGAATATTAACTTTCATTAAAACAATTTATATCATTTGTGTGGCTCATTATAGAAAACTTTCCCTGAAGCAGGAAAAAATGTAAAAAAAACCAAAAAAACCCACCAAAAAACCCCACCAATCTTTTAGATTTTCATTTGTCTAATATCACATGAATTCAGTGATAAAGACTATTTAAAGGAAATGAGTGTTTTTGTTTTTTATAATACCAAAAGAAATGTATTTTTACTCAGAGGACAAAGAGAAGAAGATGGCACAAACCTAAATTAAAGAAACCCCCACTACCACCCAACACACAGAGAAAACATTAAAAATGCTAAACTGGCAGTTATGTACAACTGCCAGGAACATCCATTTCTGGTGGATCAAAAAGTGAAGTATTTCTTTTGAAAAACAATATATATTGAGTCAGAAATATTCGTATTTACTATATAGTCCTTGAACAAAAAATATTTATATGCTATATCAGGAAGATGCCAAAGACATATTTTTAAGCACTTAAGAACTATCCATAGAACACTTTTTTTTTTTAAACTATATAAACAAATACACACACATATACAACACTTCTAGAAGGATATCTGAAAACCTGCTGGTGATGGTTATTTTTAATATTGAGACTGAAGTATTTCAGGATGAACACAGATACTGTTCTTGGAATATTCTCCAGTATTATTTGAAAAAGTTTTTTTTTTTTTTTTTTTTTAAACCATGTGTGTTATTTTGGTAATAGAAATAACCCTAAATATTCATACCATTAAAATTAATAATGCCACACATGCTTTTACCTGTGGAAAATGATTGAACAAAAGATAAAACTACTGTCACAAAGATGATTAATAAAGGAACACACTGAAAAAAATCTAAATGCAAGACAATAGGGAAATGGTTAAACAAATTATGGGTATGTATCAATTCAAAGAAATATTTATAGCTGTTCATATCTATTCATATAAAGACAATGCCAAAATGTGGAAATATATAAAGAAAAACAATACAAAATTTTATACAGAGCATGTGAAAAAAATAGGTATGAGTATGAGGAAATTTGCAACAATGAAACTTACTGTTGTATTAAGGAAGTGTCAATACAAATATTTTTTTGGTTTAAAATTATTGACATTTTATTAAAACAACACAGTAAACTTTTATTCAATACAGTAAAAGGAAAAAGGAAGTTATTTTTATTACTAAAAAAGAAGAATTCAAGAGGAAGAAACAGAAAGTTTTCAGCAGAATGGACTGTAAGACGTGAAGATGAAAAGACAGATAAAGACAGAGACCTAAAGATGAACATGAAGAGAAAAAGGGAAAGACATCAACATATTCAAAAGATAAAGAGATACACATAAATACAAAGGTAGCAGAAGAGGAAATGGGGGTTGTACACAAGTTTTCATAAAGTAACAATGTCCATCTTGTGCCATTTAAAAGCAATGCCAATAAGGGTCTCTTCCAGGGTTTTTTGTTGCTGTTGTTGCCAATAATGCTTTTACAGCATTTCTCTAACTCGTTATATTTGCACATATCACTTCTTTCGTATTTGCTCTGATTTAGTTGAAATTAAGTTGACAGGCTAAATAAACCTATATTTGAGAGATTTAAACAAATTAGTACACTAGATTAAGAATTACACAATTATGGAATAAAAGTAGGCAGAAATACATACATTGGCAATGCATGCCTCAATAGTCTGGACTGTCCTTTTTAACAGGACTTTTGCAAGGTCAAAGGACTGCTTATTTAAGTTCTGAAAAACAGAATAAAAACATGCAAAGTTTCAAATGAATTAATTAATGAATTTATGAGATAGCACCATTAGAACACAGTAGTCTTTCAATGTATTTAAATATCAAGTAAAAGTTAAAGTAGGGTGCCATTCAGGATTTTCTAATATCCTACAGTCAAACGGTTTTAAATGCAAAGTTGTAAATGGATCACAACTATGAATCAAAACCAAAAATGCATTAAGATAGCCAAAACCCCAAGTGCAACACAATATTAAGTTTTATTAAACTGAAAATGACCTAAGGCTTTTTGGTTTTATTTATCTGTCCACCAATCTGAACACCTATGTATCCTAAACAAACATACACATGTATAAGCCACCATGCACTGTATTAAACTGTCTAATCAATGTGTGTTGAGTAAACTTGGGACAGGGTTCTCAATCAACTGTATTTTTGAAATACTATGCTCCCTTCTCCAGATTTCTAACACACTTTAACAAATTAAAGTGTTTGAAAGGCCTGTAGGAAAGGTATCTAATTTTTTAAAAATTTATTGCAAAAGAATTCTTCTTTTAAAGAATACCTATCCACAGCCAGCTACCCAGAGGGACTGAGTAGTTGATCCTGCGGGCTTGGGACCATAGTCGCAGGGGAC
>NW_006921763.1:1170471-1177772 GCF_000298275.1 Orycteropus afer afer
AAAAAAAAAAAAAAAGAATACCTATCAACATTTTTATAGTTTCAAGACATGGACCAACCTATTCACCATCATCTTACACCTCTCCAAAAAACAGGTTAGTAAAACCTGTATTTTAGGCCAATGGTCTTTACACCTTTTCTCTAATGCCAGATGGTAAATAGTTTAGGCATTGGGACACTATAATATTTAGTATCTGCAGCAACTACTCAACTTTTGCTGTTGTTGTGTGAAAGCAGCCATGGACAAAATAAAAATGAATAAACAAGACTGTATTCCAAAAAAACTTTATTTATATAAATAGGCAGTGGGCCAAATGAGGACCACAAGCTAGCTTCCTAACTTCTGCTCTTGGCTTTTATTCCATTGCCAAAAGGATGGGATTAGCTCAAAATGAAGGCAATTTTTCTATTTCTAAAAGGGTGTATTCCACTAATAAAAATACTCTCTAGCTAGAATATAAATGCAAAATATGCTTCTTATTCCTCTCATAGTTTTTCTCTCTTATTTGCATGAGACTCCCCTTTGACATACCACCAAAATTTTTACCAATTACAGATTCATTTGAAAAAAAAAAAAAAAAGACTCTAGAGAAGAATTTAAAGTTCATTACACCTCATTGTGAGTCAGTTTAATTAGACACATTTCACCTAACATCTGGTTAACAGACCACTGAACCATTAGTGGAGAAAAATAAGAGGAAAACTATGGAAAATAGGGTAGGCCTGAGTAGATTCCGAGGGTGGAGCTGTGGGGAACCAGTCTTGCAATTTCTTAGGATGACCTGGCAGGGACAAATAGAAAAAGGAAATAGGGAACATAACTCTGAACTATCCCTTCCCCCTTAACATTATATAGCTTCTGCTTTTGCCTAAATCTTTTTTCAAAATGCCTAAGATATACAACATTGATTCTGAGAAGAACTCAATCTCCATGCTCCACATCTGTGTACAAATAAAACAAACCCCAAAATCCACCCCAACCCCTTGCAATTCCCAGATTAGACCGGAGTGGTGAATATGAAAGCATTTAAACTGTATGAAAATCTGTCTCAATATAACAGTATGTTAGCTAACATGTCTTTTAAAAATAGTAACAGCTACAAGACTAATGTGGGTTAGTATATTTTATTTGGGGCTTGGGAGTGATAGTAGTAATAATTACTTATGATGGCAAATTGTAAAAAAACAATTATTCATTCATATGTGCAGTATGGTCATTAAATATTAATCTTTAACATCTTTATTCTCTACAGACCTTATGTGCAGGAATGAGGTTAATAAGAATGGAGTCCAATAATTCTTGAGTAACTCCATCACCTTCCATGATGATAGAACTCATCAAGTCCAGCATGTGCATTTGTACCTTTTTATTGTGGCTATTGCTAAAATGAAAAGGAAAAAAATATTCAAAGATTTCAAAAAAGAAAATCATGCTTCCCAGTTTAAAAGGATAATCTCAGATGTAAAAAGATTTTCACTTAAAAGACTTGAGCCAATAATGACAAGGGAATTTTAGTTGTTTAATTTACTTTCTCCTTCTGTTGACTATTACAGCAGTTATAATTTACTGTTGGTAAAGCATTTTAAGAAAACAAAGACCTTTAAAATGAATTATGTCTCTACCCAATTAATATTCCAGGAGTAAGTTAAATTCAATCAAATAAAAATGTCAACATAAAAGAAAGAACACTTTTGCTTATTTATGTCCTAGATAGGTCAACAATAAACTTCGATCTTTAAGATTCAAGGAATAAAAACGTTAATAGTATCAAAGAAAGGTATGTTTGTATATGAGTAATTTTGAGAGGAAGGAAGTATAATTGCACAAAGGGAGGGTGGATTTAAACAAACAGGTAAGGTTACAAAAGGGCAGAATTATAATACTTTTATGAGTTTGGTTTTTAATCTTAAGATTACAAAGATGTGGAAGAATGCAAACAATGACCACAAATTTTTCCTATCACTGTGTGCACATCTCTTTACCATGTGACTTTGCTGCTCCTCTCACCAAGATATGTAGTCTTTATTTAATCAACCTAATCAACCCTTGGACCTAAATTTGCCTATGTATCTTGCTTTGGACAATGACACTTAAGTATACAAAAAGCGAGGAGAGACTTGACAAGTGCTTGTGTGCTGGGGCTTACCTTTCTTGTTATTTGAAAACTCAACAAGTGAAGAAGCCTGAGCTAACCTGCTGAATGATGAAAGACACACAACCCTGTTGCCCCATCACCCCAGCCAACTGCCAAATGTCCTGCCAAATAATAACTGCAAACACATGAGCAAGCCCAGTCAAAACAATCTCCATGCAGAACTGTGAGCTAAATAAAAGGGTGGTTGTTTAAGTCACCAAGTTTTAGGTGAAGCAAGAGCTAATTAATATGAAAGATACAGTTTATATATTCTATCATTTTATTTAAGGGCCTAGTGTTAGTTGATTTCCAGACAAAGCTTTTTCTCATGTAGTTTGTAACTCTATCTCTAGCCAAAACTGGTCTAGTCCTTTCCTCTGTATTCCAGATTACTTCCCAATCTCACTATTTGATCTAAAGAAAAATAAGACATGATGTGATACAGTATTTGCAAAAAGCTACAGGAAACTCTAGAAATCCACTGTCTAGTATGGAAGCCATTAGCAACATATGGCTTTTGAGCACATGAAAAACAGATGGAGTGAAATGTTGAAATGATAATACTTTTGGATGTAGTGTGCTAATAAACAAAATATTTACTCCATCTGTCTCTTTTTATCTTTCTTACTCTGACTACTAGAAAATATAAAATTTATGTGACATAGATTACATTGCTATATAAAGTACTGCTCTAGGACACATCTTCTAACAATAATAGATAATCATAATACCAATATCAAAACAAAACAAACAAAAAACTGGACAAAAGTCAGAGTTTGGGTCTGCTTTCCAGCAATTTGTCTTGGGGCAACTTACCACACACCCTCTCTTTGCATTTGTTTCCCTATTTCTTAAGGAAAAAGCTAAGACAATATCACAGTGAGGATCTTATAACCACTGAGCTATTCTCCTTCCCAGTACTGAGGGTACATACAATACTTATAATTTCTGCTTTGGAATCTAGTACTTCATCATTTCATGTCTTATACCCTTTGCTTTACAATTATATATTGTGAAGTATTATTTATACTTCATTGTTTAATAGCTCCTAGCATAAAGTGTGATACGTAAGGGTCAATCAATATTGACACCATAATTTAAAATGGTACTTGAAGGCCAAAAACAGTTTTCAGGCACCAGAAGTTTTGTTTATTTTCCTTCATGTTAAATCATTTAAGAGAAAGAGTTCCTTATCACTTTAAAATATCATAGAAACACATGATACTTCAATATACACGGCAATAAAAAGACATGTTTAAACAGAAGTGCTTAAAAAATAACTTACTTGATCACTGAGAAGAGTGTTCTAAAAAGTTGAATAAAAATTTCATTGCAATCTTCCAATTCAAAGCAGATGTTATATGATTTAACCCAAGCTAAATTCTTTAAATAAATAAAAAAATACGTAATTATACATGTACAAAACAGTTACACTAAAGCAACTCATTAATGAAATCTATTTTAGAATTAGAAATTTATATTAAAGACTACATAAAGGCCCAACATATAAAATAATAAAATTAGTTATGTACTCTGACCTTTAAAAATAACATAAAGCTGTTAGCATATAAACCTGGTGTCATTAACCCTCTCAAATTGAAAATACTAAATAGAGTTTGGTAGACACATACACATACTAAATATAAGGACCAGTGAAAATTACTTCAATTAATACTCTTTCAGGTGAGAGGGGGAAAAAAAAAATATAGAAAGATGAAACTAAAAGGTACAGTTTCAATATATGTAAAAGTTTTTTGAGTGAAATATATCTTATCTCGTCAGGATATGAGAAGCATTAAAAGATTGTATTTGTCTTATGAAATATAAAAGATGCATCAAGTGCATCTTATAAAATAATTTACATTATAAAGTTACTATATGGAATTTCCTACTATGTAATATAAAAATGGTGCTATACATTAGGTGCTGCGAAGTCAGTTATTAAAATAAATGTATTAAATAAAGGATTTTTTCTTACCTCTAATAAATAAAAATATCTATTAAACTGTGGACTCTTTGTATCCTCCAAACCTTTTAATTGTCTGGTAATAAACAAAAATATGTCCTGTTAAAAAAAAAGATAACATATATTAATGTAAAAATAGACATTTATCACTCTTTCACAACACTAATAGCCTGCATATAATATCCATTACAAACTATAATTAAAAAATTCTCTTTTAGCCAAATGCCTAGGCCATTTGGCCTACTCCATTATTCAAAATAACTGGAAACAATCAAATCACATAAAAATCACACTTTTAAAAGAAGCAATACTCTAGAGATTATTAATTTCCCAAATCCTTAGGCTTTCTTATTCTGTGAACCCAGTTAGTCTATAGCTTATTACCCTTTCCTCTACTATGGCACTTCCACTTTACTCATGATCTTAATCTTACATCAAACAATTATCTCCATTTTAATAGCTAGATTAAGTTTTTCCATTACTACCTCTTACAGGTAAAAAGTAATTTTCAAGTACCTAGTTTTGAACATGACTTGTAATTCTGATGTTGTGTGGAACAAAGATAGCAGACTGATAGTATTCCATTTCCAAATAAATTTTTAGAAGTTTTAGTTCAAAATAGTTAACATGGGACAAAATTATTTTTGGAATATTTAAAATAAAGCCGTTAAAATGATTAAAATTTGCCAAGAATAATATTCTTCAAAAAGTTCACGTAGCGTTCCTCAAACATTTTAAACCATCAAGGCAGAACCAACAAGACAAACATATAGTTTTCCATACTTAATAATTTTCAAGGGTAAACTGCCAAAGAAATGTGTGGATTTTGATATACTGATTTTTGAAAACAGTGTTATTATTATTTTTCTTTAAATGTTATTGTGCTTTGGGTGCTAAAAACAGTGTTATTGACCTGCTATGTACACATTCAACTTAGCCATTTGAGCTTTCTGAAGGTGAAATACGAGTGTGCCTTATAAAAATCACAAGCTACTTATGAATATAAACATCTTAAGATGGAAGATGAATAACATAAAACCTATCTACAACAGGTAAGCTATACTATAAAAATAAAACTAAAATGATTTTGTAAAGATTATATTTACCTTCAGTTTATCATGGGAAGTATATGGAGCTTCTGGGGCATAGATTCGAAAGATGTCAGCCAAACAACATGCTACAAGGAGACGCACATCTTTATTGGGATTCCTGAGGAAGAATTCAGATGCAAGATGCAAGGCTAGTGGGAGATACTGCTGCTTTTCCTCTTCTGAGTCCTGATCCATATCCATAAAAGTTTTCACTACCATCTGCAACAATTTATAAAAGAAAAATATAACCAACTCCTGATAGTTAGAAATCATTGGAGAATCACCTTAAAATCACTTTAAAAAATATCTCTATTACAACACAAACCATCAGAGTTACTATCAGAGGGTTCACAATTAAATTTTGTTAAATATTCACTTAAGAATTTGGGTAAAGATCACAAATATAAAATGGCTATCATCAAAGATCACTATATCTACGAACAACATCAATTTTGCCTTACTCATAGACATATTATCTACATTTGGGGCAGATTTATCGAGAACTTAAGACTTATTAATTGTATATCTAGCCTAAGAAAAAAGCTCTTGGCCACTATATATAAGATTCTTTACAACACTGTCAATTATGTTTCTTTTACATTTTATTATCAAAGTTTCCTTGAGTTAGGTTACTTAAAACTATGATTTCGTTTTTAGATTTCCCAAAAGAAAGCCATGGCTAAATATTTTTATGAGGTAGTACTTCTGATTGGGAGCTCTGGTGGAATAGTGCCTAAGGCATTTGACTGCTAACCAGAAGGCTGGTGGTTCAAACCCACCAGCCACTCCTCGGAAGGAAGATGAGGCAATCTACTACTTCTGTAGAAATATGCCTCGGAAAACCCAAGGAGGGAGTGCTATCAATCAGATTCAATTTAGTGGCAGTGAGTTTAGATTTTTTGTGGGGGTTACTTCAGATTAAAAGGAGCTCTGGTGGCAGAGTGCCTAAGGCATTTGATTGCTAACCAAACACTGGCGGTTGAAACCCATCAGCCACACCTTGGAGGGAAGGTTGGTCAATTGATACAGCCTTGGAAACCCAAGGAGGGGTCACTGTGAATTGGATCTGACTCAATGGCAGTGACACAAGGCACTGAGTTTGGCTTTTTTTTGGTTCTAATTAAAAGCTTTATATAAAACAACTTATGTTAACCAGATTAATGGAAATAGGATAACCAGAATGAAAATAATGAGTATGTTTACACTTTGTGAAGAATGTAACAAATGACAATGAACAATTTATGTAGAAAATGTTGAATGGGATCTAAATTGTTGTGTAAACCTTCAAAGAAAACACAATAAAAATTTTTTAAAGAAAACAAATTCCATATGTATAAACTGTTGAATGTAAAACCAATCTGCTTTGTAAAATTTCACCCTAAATCATAAAGATAGTTAAGAAAAAAAAAAACTTGTTATTTTTGGGTATAAAACATATTTAGAATCACTGTAAGACAAAGAATTACTTTTAAAAAATACATAATTTCCATGATTATTATAGATAGTCTCTGACTTAGGATGGGGTTGTTCTGAAGATTCTGTTGTCAGATCTCACATACGCAGAATACCTTTTTTTGTTTGTTTCATTATTACTACTATTTACTATCATCATCTTTATAAATCTGATCTTTATTTGTCTTTGTGGGTTGGGAACATTACGTTATGTTTTATTACATACATACATGAAAAAATGCACAATCATAAAAAGAACCCAGACTGGGAGTACCGGCAAGATGATGGACTAGGCAGAAAGACTGCACAGACCCTCTTCAACAAAGAAAAAGGGAAACCAATTAATGCAGACACAGATGATAATCCTGGAACCCTGAGCCTTGAAGGGAAGGATATAGAAGTGGACTAAAACACAACTAGCAGAAGAATTCGTATGAACATACCAAAAAAGGAGACAGACGGAGCTGCGTTCTGGCAGTGATCCCGAACAATCCTGACAGTACAGACAGCTTGGAGATTCCCGAGTGCTGGTAGGACTTAAGAATTAATCTAGAGTTCCGGCAAGATGGCGGACTAGGCAGAAGGGCTGCACAGACCCTCTTCAACAAAGAAAAGGGAAACCAATTAACACAGACACAGAAGATAATCTTGGACCCCT
>NW_006921763.1:1199028-1205074 GCF_000298275.1 Orycteropus afer afer
AAGTGCTTCAAAATGGGGATAATAAGATATAAAACAGGCTAACCTAGAATTAACGCTTTGGCAGCTTTTGGTGAGGTTCAGCACTTTTACATCTTTTGTCTTAAAAATCCTTGCAACATTATGTGCTACTTTTCATAACGTAGTGGTTTGTTTGGGAAGAAAGAGTTTACCTATCAGTAACGAGTGTTTGTTACTGATATTCTTAGATTGAATACTTTCAATGAAAATTTATATAGCTGGGTTATAATTTTTAACTAGGACTTGATGATTTCTTTTGGTGGCAATAGTCACCAAAGAATACCTTGTGCTAATAAATTAGACAGCAAATAAATTTTAGTGAGTTTATCAACTGAGATCATCAGTTTGGTAATGAAACTTCACATTCTTTTTTTATATTAACTTATTTTTCTTGAGCATATACACAACAGAACATACACAAATTTAACAATTTCCACATGTACAACTCAAAGACATTGATTACATTCTTCCTGCTGTACAACCATTCTCACCCTTCTTTTCCTAATTGTTCTTCTTTTAACATAAACTCACTGCCCCCTTTCTATCTAATCTTTCAGGTTACTATTTTCAATGTTATATCAGATATATGTTGTTGTTATGTGCCATCGAGTCAGAGGCTGGAGGTTCAAACCTACCAGCCACTCCTTGGAAGGAAGGTTGGGTAATCTACTTCCATAGAGATACTGCCTCGGAAACCCAAGAAGGGGTCACTACAAGTCAAAATCGACTTGACAGCAGTGAGTTTGGTGTTTTCTTTTGTTTTGTTTTTAATGAGTTATGCAGTACATACACACACACACACACACACACACAGGGGTAATCTATTAGAGCAAAACATTGAAATAAGCCCAAATGTATACAAATAAAGAACTGATTAAACAATTTATGGTACATTTATATAGTTGAAAAACACTATAACACAGGTATTAAGATCAAGGATCTGTATTAGAGTCTTCATTTTAACTGGATCTCCAGGTGAAATGTATACATATTAAGGTTTGAGAAGCATTGGCATACAAGATGATACCAAGCACTTTTTTTTTTCTTTAAGGAAATTCATGTGTATGTGTAGTTTTCTCAATCTTTGAAAATGGATAATAGGTTAATTCAGGGATGGGAGAAAGATTTTCATATTTGAACCTTTAAGTTTTTATACTTTATACAAATATTACACGTTCAAAAATTGAAGTTTAAAAACAAAATAACCTTCTGTCTCTGTCACATTACCCAATTTTATAACCTTACCACCAGTGAATAAATTTAAACACCTTCTGAAATTCCTATTTATTTCTTTATTACCTTCCTCTATGGGTAGTATCCTTATCTCATTGCTGCCTGCTGTATTTCTGTTGCAGTTTTAGAATATACAACGCAAACAAAGGCAGCATGCTGCCATCAAGTCAGATCTGACTCATAGTGACCCGCCCTTGGTTTTCCAAGGCGGTATCACTACAGAAGTAGATTGCCCAACCTCCTTCTGAGTGGCTGGTGGGTTTGAACTGCCAGCCTTCTGGTTAGCAGTCAAATGCCTTAGGCATGCCACCAGAGTTCCTCCAAAGCACTTACAACTATCGTAATAAATAATTAATTGAATGCCTCTCCTATTAGATTTTAAGCTCCCTAAGGACAGAGACTGTGCCAAATTTTGTTTACTAGTCTAACCCTGGTAGCAGAGTGGCTAAAGCACTCGACTGCTAACCAGAAGGCTGGCGGTTCAAATCCACCAGCCACTCCTCGGAAGGAAGGTTGGACAATCCTACTTCCACAGTGATACTGCCTCGGAAACCCAAGGAGGGGTCGCTATGAGTCAGGGCCGACTCGACAGCACATAACAACAACAACAAACAACAGTCTAACCCTGGTGCCTACCCCACAGCCTGGTATACAACAGGAACTCAATAAACTCTGCTTATGTCACTGATTTCATTATTATTATTACAGGCAGATTGAAGGAGCTAGGATATAAAGCTGCCCCCTGCCAAATCCCCACAGATATTCTTCACAGGGTCCTCCAGAGAAATGAATAAAGTAAGATATGCAAAGTACCTAGCAGAAAGATAGGGACATAGTTGGTACTCAATCTTAAATATTATCCTTCTCTACCCTTGAAGCAGTTAATAATACTTCTCTCTATAGGAACTTTTCCCTATCTTCTCTACCCTGAAGAATTTAGATTGACGAGGATGAAATCACTGATGCCAACACATGCCTCTGTCCTGCTGCTCTGTACGTGCCGGCTACTACAAATGTACGCTCCTCTTCTATTTGACTTTGCAATTAACATCACTTTCTTGGCCTCACTGTAACACTCTCATTGACTTCTGACATTTATTTTATAGATACTAAACCTATGTGTCTTCTACTTACCATAAAATTAAGGGAAATCAATTAGAAAAATGTATAAAACCATTAAAATTAAGTGAAGGTTTCTTTCTGGTCTAAATCATGTGATCATTTTTTAATTTTTCCTCCTTGTGGATTAGGGTTATTTACCACTATGACACATAGAATAAGATAGTTAAGAGTAAAAAGAAGCAAACAAACAAACAAACAAAAAACCTCTTTCCTCCTTGTAAAATTTAAAACAAAATATATAAAAGAATAAGGTTAATGATGGAATAATGCCAGATATTTTGTAAAATCTAAGATGCACTGATTTTAAAATGGTGAATTTTGATCTGTACTAACTCAAAGATTTGAGGATAAGAAAAATCTTATGCTTCAGTTATTTGATTTTTAATTAGTCCACCAACTGAAGAAAATGACAAATTAGAAAACAAAGTGCTGTGTGAACTACTGGTCTTCACTGCTTTTTCAAAAGAAATATACCTTTGCCTAATAGGAAAAATATTATAACTGACTACACTGTCTCCCCGTAGATTAATCTACTTATAGTTTTTTCCACCCCAATGATTGAACTACTGACTAGAAAAGAATCAAATAAACACTAACATTAGTAGTTTATATTATAACAAGACATGAGAATTACTTCTAAACATGAAATGACATCAATACACAGAAAAGTAGGTAAGAGTATAAAACTATTTCAAAACTTAACTTTGGTACCTTTAACAGGTATAAACTATAAATGAAGTTAGAAAATAAGTAACATTCAAAGAGAAATTTTTTTTCCCTAAAATATAACAGCCTCTGTTAAAATAAAACCTAATTATATAATTAAAGATATTAAACTTTTATCAAAATCGTCACAAATATTTTCCCAATTTTCATAGTGCTATCACAGCCATATGTATATGTTTGATTTTTCTTCAGTTATTAATGTTTTAATGTAGAAACAGAAGCCTTGGTGCTAAAGGAGCAGGAAGGCCCCATCTTCTGACCTCCTCTAACCACACAAGAGGAAGACAGAATCACCATCAGTAGTCCAAGGCCTATTCCTACGAAGTCAAACATGCTGCCTCCCTCTAGCCCTTTCACCAACCATTCCCCCGCAGCACCCACCACCTCTCTGCTGGGTTTGATAATTTGCTGCAGTGGCTACACAGAACTCACAGATTATGGGGTTTATTAGAAACACGCCAGACTATAATTCAAGTTCAGAAATTCACTCAGTTTCTTGCAGCTGGCAATCTCACTTAGCAGCCACAAGTCTCAGCAGCACATCACTCTCTCAGTAGTATGTGTCTCAGGTGTCTCTCTCAGTATTATGTGTCTCTCTCTCAGCAGCACATCTTTCTCAGCCAGCAGTCAAAGAGACTTCTTCTGCCTCTAAGAGGGCTCCTTTTGAGTGTGGCAGAGTGGCCAAACTAACCAATCCCAACATCAGAATTCTATACACCTGAGAGAAAGCGAACTTCCCAGAAAATTACTTTGTGCTGCTATCAACAGAAATACCCCAGGTGGATAACTTTAGCAATCAGAAGTTACTCAGTTGGTCACTGCAAATTCCACCACAGAGTTTACAGTTTCTAGCTTACAGCCAGAAAAGCCATGCCAGGTAATTTATTACACCACACATGGTGACACAAACTGAAGGGTTGGCAGTTCGAATCTGCCAGCTACTACATGGGAGAAAGATGTGGCCATCTGGGAAGAATTTACAGCCTTGGAACTTGTATGCGGCAGCTGTACTCTATCCTAGAGTGCTGCTATGGTTCAGAATGAACTTGACAGCAGGGGTTTGGTTTTGATACTTTAGACACTCTACTACCTTAAAGATGTGCTACAGTTTTCTTTAAGATTTAATAATTTAAGTCATTTCATTTTGCTACTCACCTTTCTCTGAATTGGTACCACTTATGGGAGAAAGCCAGTGCAAATGAAGCAGGAAGTAAAGGGGAAATTTCTTAAAGGCAAGGGGAAAAGGTTCAAGTAGGGAAGAGTGGACAGTGGCAGGAAAAGTGGTACTGGACAAAGGCTCTGTATATCAGATGCCAAAAAATACTACCATCTAGAAGAACTTGACGGCCTCCTAGAAAAAGCATAGAGGAATGCTGAAGAAAACCACAGAATGAACACAAAAAAAGTAATTAGTCTTTACCATGTACAGGATAATATATGTAAGTCAACTATTTGTAACTCAGTTCATTATGTAATACCGGCTGCAGAAAAATAAAACCCCAGTGTTATCTGTACCACTTCAACAAGTTACACCCATGGTCTAAGGCAGACCTGTAATAATAGTGCTTTGAGCAGAAGCCAACAAAAACCTACAATAAATAATCCACCCTACTGTAAACAGGCAAATTACACAGATGCTCTTCAACAAAGAAAAGAGGAACCAATTAACACAGATACAGAAGATAATCCTGGGGCCCTGAGCTTTGAAAGTAAGGATACAGAAGTGGACTAAACTCCAACTAATAGAAGAACCTGCATGAAAACCCCAAAAAAGGGAACATATGGACCTGTGGATTGTCAGCAATCCTGAGAGCACGGACAGCTTGGATGTCACCAAATGGTGGTGGTGGTGGTGGTGTTATGTGCCATGGAGTCAGACCCGACTCATAGCGACCCCTCCTTGGGTTTCCAAGGCAGTATCACTACGGAAGTAGATTGCCCAATCTTCCTTCCGAGGAGTGGCTGGTGGGTTTGAACCGCCAGCCTTCTGGTCAGCAGCCAAATGGTGTTAGAACCTAAGAATTAACCTAAAAATTTGGACCTGCTAGCCAGGGGCTGCACAGAGGACTGCACTGGTGACTGGTAAATAAAAGAGGAAGCAGCAGGGAGGGGAGACAAACTGATCTGTAGACTTTTGGCTATCTGGAGGGAGCAGCCATTTCGAATGTTTACAAGCAGTTTGACCATTTTGGATATTTAAAGCGACAGTGTTATCTCAGATTCCAAGGACTTAAGTAAGAATAGGCTCCACTTGACAGGGTCAGCAAGGACATACCAGACACTGAGGACTGGAAAGGTGCAATATTTCCCTTGTTACTCTTATACCCAACACTGTCTTGGGGAATGGAGGTGCTGCTATCCCTCATTCCCATTCAACTTCTGGGCTGACAGGAATTCCATCCCAGTCTGTGTGCTCTGACAGAGCCTGGGTGCCCGGAACTGCCATGATATTTTTCCTTTTTCTGATTTGTTTTTGTCTGTTTTAAACTTATTATTGTTGTTCGTCCTGATAATACCCTTTTTATTTCAGTTGGTTCTGTTGTGATGTCCCCCATTTGTGTATTATTATTCTTTCTTCTTCCCTTTCCGGGTTATAGTTGTCACCTTACCCTCTGTCCCCTTTTCCTGAAATACTGCAAAGCATCTCCTCAGATTACGATGCTATCAAATTAGAAATCAACAATAGGAAGATCAACAAAAAAAGAGCAAACACGTGGAAACTGAGTAACACCCTCCTTAAAAATATCTGGGTAACAGAAGATATAAAAAACAAAACTCAAAAATCCCTTGAATCAAATGAGAATGAAAACACAACATACCAAAATCTTTGGGACAGAGCAAAAGCAGTGATCAGAGGCCAAATTAGACCAATAAATGCACACATCAAAAAAGAAGAAAAAGCCAAAATCAACACCTTAAACCAACATCTCCAACAATTAGAAAAATA
>NW_006921763.1:1205819-1206407 GCF_000298275.1 Orycteropus afer afer
ATACCAAAACCAGGCAAAGACATCACTCAAAAGGAAAACTACAGACCAATATCCCTCATGAATACAGATGCAAAAATCTTCAACAAAATCCTAGCACATAGACTCCAACAACATTTCAAAAAAATCATTCATTATGACCAAGTGAGGTCCATATCAGGTATGTAAGGATGGTTCAACATTGGAAAAACAATGTTATCTACCACATAAATAAAACAAAGGAAAAGAACCACATGATCATATCAATCAATGCAGAAAAGACATTTGATAAAATCCAGCACCCATTCCTGATCAAAACTCTCAGCAAAACAGGAACAGAAGGGACATTCCTCAACATAATAAAGGGAATATATGCAAAACCAACAGCCAACCTTATTCTCAATGGAGACTGAATCCATTCCCCTTGTGAACAGGAACCAGACAAGGATGCCCTCTATCACAAATTCTATTCATCACTTATTGGAAGTCCAACCCAGGGTCATAAGGCAAGAAAGGGAAATCAAAGGCATCCAAACTGGTAAGGAAGAAGTCAAACTATCCCTATTTGCTGATGATATAATCCTATACCAGAAAACCCAAGAGACTCAGTTA
>NW_006921763.1:1206507-1207671 GCF_000298275.1 Orycteropus afer afer
GATTCGCCCTGCCATTCAGAGGCTAAGAAATTGCTAATGATATGATCCTATACATGGAAAACCCAGGAGACTCAGCAAAAAAAAAAAAAAAAAAAATTGCTGGAACTAATTGAGACATTTAGCATAGGGGCAGGATACAAGATCAATATACAAAAATCAGTTGGATTCGTCTACACCAGCAAATACACTGCTGAGAAAGAAATAATGAAGTCAATACTGTTCTGGTTACCTAGTACCAATCTGACAAGAATATACCACAAATGGGATGGCTTGAACAAACAGTTTATTCTCTAACAGTTTGGGAGGCTAGAAGTCCGAGTTCAAAGTGCCAGACTCTAGGGGCTGTATGAAAGCACCCTGACCTTGGGCTTCAGCTCTGCCTCTTGCCCCCAGGCCACTGAAGCTAGAGGCATCTCTTCACTCAGACAGCTACTGGCTGCTGAGGCTAACAAGCCCAAGGTTGACAAATAAAATGGCACAGACCTGATGCTACCAAACCACATGACAGGTCATTAATTCAAGTCCATTTTAAGTCCCAAGGTTGGCAGAGCATGGCAGGCTGCTGAACGACATAGTTAAATGCAGGGTCCAAGTGTGCCATAAGCAAGAGAGCATTTCCAAAGCTGTTTCTTATATACGGGAAGCAGATCACATACCCAAAGGCAGCTACTCAGCTACTCGCAGTAGATTCCACCATGGAGTTGATGACCAGTCTCTTCATGGGGAATCCTACATCCAGCTGCCCAGACACTCAACCAGGTCTAGCCAAGCTGACACAAGAACTTAACCACAACAACAAATACAATTTACAACAGCTACCAAAAAATAAAATACTTGGGAATAATTCTACCAGGGATACAAAAGACCTGTACAAAGAAAAAAGACTACTTCAAGAAACCATAAGAGACCTACTAAATGGAAGAACATACCATGCTCGTAGACAGGAAGACTGAACATTGTGAAAATGCCCATTTTACCCAAAGCAATCTATACATTCAGTGCAACCCCAATCCAGATGCCATCAACGTTCTTTAAGGTTTGGAAAAACTAATCATTAAATTTACATGGGAGGCGGGGCAAGATGGCGGACTACGCAGAAGGATTGCACAGACCCTCTTCAACAAAGAAAAGGGAAACCAATTAACACAGACACAGAAGATAATC
>NW_006921763.1:1220866-1224566 GCF_000298275.1 Orycteropus afer afer
TATGACTCAAAGACTTAAATGTGAAACTTAAAACTATAAAGTTCCTCAAAGAAAAACAGTAAAATGATACAACCATTGTGGAAAACAATACAGCGATTCCTTAAAAAGCTGGAATTAGAATTACCATTTGACCCAGCCATTCCATAACTAGGTGTATATCCTAAAGAAATGAGAGCCAGGACAAGAACAGATATATGCACACCCATGTTCATCACAGCACTATTTCCAATAGCAAAAAGATGGAAACAGCACATGTGCCCACCAATGGAAGAGTGGATGACCAAACTATGGTACTGATACACACAATGGAATGCTATGCAGCACTAAAGAATAATGTAGAGTCTGCAAAACAAGGATGAACTTGGAGGACATTATGCTGAGTGAAATAAGTCAATGACAGAAGGGCAAATATAGTATTAGTTCATTGTTGTGGAGGGTCAAGGAAAGGTTTATATATGGAGGGAAATTTCTTTGTTGGTTGCCAGGGGTAAGGAGGGAACACTGCCAAAAAAAAAAAAGTCACTTTAGTTTTGTGTATTTCACTGCGCATATGCATTAAAAAAAAAAAAAGAAGACTGCAGTATGGAAAATTAACTTGCTTTGCAAACTTTCACCAAAATCACAATAAAAATTTAATAAAAGAATAAAGGAAGAGGACTCACATTTCCCAGTTTCAAAGCTTACTTCAGAGCAATGATAATCAAGACAATGTACTGGCAAAAGGACCAACACAAGGTCAATAGAGTAGAACCGAGAATCTAGAAATAAACCCATACATCTATGGTCAAGTGATTACTGACAAGGGTGCCATGACTATTCCATGAGGAAAGCCTTTTCAACAAATGATGCTGGCACAAGAGGACAGCCACATGCAAAAGAATCAAGTAGCAACCCTACTTTATACCATATACAAAAATGCACTAAAAATGGATTGAAGACCTAAAATGTAAGAGCAAAAACTATAAAACTCTTACAGAATATAGGAGTAAATCTTCATGACTTTGCATTTGGCAAATGATTCGTGTATGACACCAAAAGTACAACCAACAAATGAAAAAATAAATAAACTAGACCTCATTAAAATTAAAAACTTTTGTACTTCAAAGGTACAGTCAAAAAAGTGAAAAGACAATCCACAAAATAAGAAAAAAAAGCCTGTATCTGATAAGGGATTTTTGTCTAGAATACATAAAGAACTCAAACTCAATAATAAAAAAGGCAAATAACCCAATTAAAATAAGCAGAGGGCTTGAATATATTCAGTTCTCCACAGAAGATTTACAAGTGAGGATGGCACAGGACCAGGCAGTTTTTCATTTTGTTGTACATATGTGGTCACTATGAGTCAAAGCCAACTAGACAGCTCCTAATAACAATGACAATAAACAAGAAAATAAGTTTAACATCACGAGCCACTAGAGAAATGCAAATCAAAACCACAAGATACCACTTCACATCCAATGGGTTAGCTATAATCAAAAAGATAATAACAGCTGTTAGTGAGAATGTGGAGAAACAGGAACCCTCTTAAAATCCTGATAGGAATGTAAAATGGCACAGGTGCTTTGAAAAATCATCTGGCAGTTCCTCAAATGATTCATCATAAGAGTTACCATGACCCAGCAATTCTACACCTAGGCATATAATCATGAGAAGTGAAAACATATGTCTACACAAAAACTCATACTAGAAAGTTTATAACAATATTATTCATAACAGCCAAAAGGTAGAAACAACACATATCTCCATCAACTGATGAATGGATAAACAAAATATGGTATATGCAAACAATGGAATATTATTCAGCCATAAAAAGGAATGAAGTATTGATTCATGGTATAAAATGAGTGAGTGAACCTTGAAAATATTATGCTACGTGAAAGAAGCCAGTCACAAAAGAGCACATATATATGGTTCCATCCATATGAAAATCCAAAATAGAGAAATTATAAAGACTGAAAGTGGACGTAGTAGTTGCTTAGGACTGGGAATGAGGAATGAACAGTTGTGAGGGAAGATGACAGTTAAAAGATACAGGGTTTGAACTTGAGGTGATGGAAATGTTATAAAACTAACTGTAGTTATGGTTGTGCATTATCTGTGACTATAATAAAACCCACTGCACTATATACTTTAAATTAGTGAACTGGATGTTAAGTGAATTCTATCCAATAACGTTATTTTTCAATAAAGTCATTTGCTATATTATAAAACTGTATGTGCATTATGCCTCGATACAGGAAGCCTTAGAGTATAATGAAAAGTTATGCTTTGGTAGTAGAAGAGTAATCTTTATAGCAAAAGTTTGAATTTTGCTTCTTTTAATTCATATAATTTACTCTGTTTCACCATAATTTCTAATTCACAATGAACAAATTCTTTGAAAAGGTAATTAATTCAATAGTAAGAATTTGGGAATTCTATAATGGAAAGGAAAAGAACTCCCTTTAAACAATTCTGAGAGAAGAAAATCCAGATGACTAAAAGTAAACTGGAGATAATGGGCACTGAGTTTCTGCTTGGAATGAGGAAAAAGTTCTGGAAATAGATAGTTGTATATGTACTAAATTTCACTGAATTGTATTCTAAAAAATGGTTAAAACAGTAAATTTTATGTTATATACATTTTACCTGAATATCTTTGCTGATGTCAGGTGGAAATTGGCTAAAAGCAAAGAATACCAGAAAGATGTTTACTTGTGTTTTATTGACCATGCAAAAGCATTCAACTGTGTGGATCATAACAAATTACAGAGAACACTGAGAAGAATGGAAATTCCAGAACACTTAATTGTGCTCATGAGGAGCCTATACATAGACCAGGAGGCTGTTGTTCAAACACAACAAGGAGATATACAGCATAGTTTAAAATCAGGAAGGGAGTGTGTCAGGGTTGTATCATTTTACCATACTTACTTAATCTGTTGTTGCTATGTGCCATCGAGTCGGCCCCAACTCATAGCGACCCCTCCTTGGGTTTCTGAGGCAGTTATCACTACAGAAGTAGATTGCCCCACCTTCCTTCCCAGGGGTGGCTGGTGGGTTTGAACCGCCAGCCTTCTGGTTAGCAGTCAAGTGCCTTAGCCACTATGCTACCAGAGCTCCTTAATCTGTATGCTGAACAAATAATCTGAGAACCTGGACTGTATGAAAAATGTGGCATCAGGATTGGAGGAAGACTCATTAATACCCTATGATATGTCGATGACACAACCCTTGCTTGCTGAAATTTAAGATAACTTGAAGCACTTACTCATGAAGATTGAAGACTACTATGTGCAGTATGGATTGCACCTCAACATAAAGGAAATGAAAATCCTCACAACTGGAGCAATAAGCAGCATCACGACAAATGGAGAAAAGATCAAACTTGTCTAAGATTTCATTTTACTTGAATCCACAATTGACATCCATAGAAGCAGCACTCAAGACATCAGATGACGTATTGCACTGGGCAAGTCTGATGCAAAAGACCTCTTTAAAGAGCAAAGATGTCACTGTGAAGACCAAGGTGTGCCTGACAGAAGCCATGGTATTGTCAACAGCCTCATACGCAGGTGCAAGCTGGACAATGAATAAGGAAGACCCAAGACTAATTGATGTATTTAAGTTGTGGTGTTGGTGAAGAATATTGAATATACCATGGACTGCCAGGAAACTAACAAATTTGTCTTGGAAGAAGTACAGCTGGAATGCTCCA